>NW_022604397.1:0-40858 GCF_008692095.1 Etheostoma spectabile
TTTGACACTTTTTCATGTGTTAAAGGCATATTCTTCTCTTTTTTCAGGCTACTCTAAAAAGGAATCCTTACGTTATTCCAGCTCATTCCAAGTCTGGGTAACAACACCTATCCAGTGTTTCTTTCAGGTAACTTCAGAGCATTCTGATGTACGGTTTTAATAGTAAGGCCACTAAGGCCTTAAAACAAGGCTATATTGACACTTTCTCAGGCTGTTAAAGGCATATTCTTCTCTTTTTCAGGCTACTCTAAAAGGATCCTGACGTTATCCAGCTTCATTCCAGTCTGGGGGAGACATCACCTATCCAGTGTTTCTTTCAGGTAATTTCAGAGCATTCTGATGTACGGTTTAATATTAAGGCCTTCAAACCAAGTCTATAGTGACACTTTTTCAGGCTGCTAAAGGCTATTTGACACTTTTTCATGTTGTTAAAGGCATATTCTTCTCTTTTTCAGGCTACTCTAAAAAGGAATCCTGACGTTATTCCAGCTTCATTTCCAAGTCTGGGGAGACATCACCTATCCAGTGTTTCTTTCAGGTAATTTCAGAGCATTCTGATGTACGTTTTAAATTAAGGCCTTAAAGCCAAGGCTATATTGACACTTTTCAGGCTGTTAAGGCATATTCTTCTCTTTTTTCAGGCTACTCTAAAAGGAATCCTGACGTTATTCAGCTCATTCCAAGTCTGGGGGAGACATCACCTATCCAGTGTTTCTTTCAGGTAATTTCAGAGCATTCTGATGTACGGTTTTAATATTAAGGCCTTAAAACCAAGGCTATATTGACACTTTTCTCAGGCTGTTAAAGGCATATTCTTCTCTTTTTCAGGCTACTCTAAAAAGGAATCCTGACGTTATTCCAGCTTCATTCCAAGTCTGGGGGAGACATCACCTATCCAGTGTTTCTTTCAGGTAATTTCAGAGCATTCTGATGTACGGTTTTAAATTAAGGCCTTAAAGCAAGTCTATAGTGACACTTTTTCAGCTGCTAGGCTTATATGACACTTTTTCATGTTTTTAAAGGCATATTCTTCTCTTTTTCAGGCTACTCTAAAAGGAATCCTGACGTTATTCCAGCTTCATTCCAAGTCTGGGGGAGACATCACCTATCCAGTGTTTCTTTCAGGTAATTTCAGAGCATTCTGATGTACGGTTTTAATATTAAGGCCTTAAACCAAGGCTATATTGACACTTTTTCAGGCTGTTAAAGGCATATTCTTCTCTTTTTTCAGGCTACTCTAAAAGGAATCCTGACGTTATTCCAGCTTCATTCCAAGTCTGGGGGAGACATCACCTATCCAGTGTTTTCTCTCAGGTAATTTCAGAGCATCTGATGTACGGTTTTAATATTAAGGCCTTAAAACCAAGGCTATATTGACACTTTCTCAGGCTGTTAAGGCATATTCTTCTCTTTTTCAGGCTACTCTAAAAAGGAATCCTGACGTTATTCCAGCTTCATTCCAAGTCTGGGGAGACATCACCTATCCAGTGTTTCTCTCAGTAATTTCAGAGCATTCTGATGTACGGTTTTAATATTAAGGCCTTCAAACCAAGTCTATAGTGACACTTTTTCAGGCTGCTAAAGGCTATTTTGACACTTTTTCATGTTGTTAAAGGCATATTCTTCTCTTTTTCAGGCTACTCTAAAAGGAATCCTGACGTTATTCCAGCTTCATTCAAGTCTGGGGGAGACATCACCTATCCAGTGTTTCTTTCAGGTAATTTCAGAGCATTCTGATGTACGGTTTTAATATTAAGGCCTTAAAACAAGCTATATTGACACTTTTCTCAGGCTGTTAAAGGCATATTTTCTCTTTTTCAGGCTACTCTAAAAAGGAATCCTGACGTTATTCCAGCTTCATTCCAAGTCTGGGGAGACATCACCTATCCAGTGTTTCTTTCAGGTAATTTCAGAGCATTCTGATGTACGGTTTTAATATTAAGGCCTTAAACCAAGTCTATAGTGACACTTTTTCAGGCTGCTAAAGGCTATTTTGACACTTTTTCATGTTGTTAAAGGCATATCTTCTCTTTTTTCAGGCTACTCTAAAAAGGAATCCTGACGTTATTCAGCTTCATTCCAAGTCTGGGGGAGACATCACCTATCCAGTGTTTCTTTCAGGTAATTTCAGAGCATTCTGATGTACGGTTTTTAATATTAAGGCCTTAAAGCCAAGCTATATTGACACTTTTTCAGGCTGTTAAGGCATATTCTTCTCTTTTTCAGGCTACTCTAAAAAGGAATCCTGACGTTATTCCAGCTTCATTCCAAGTCTGGGGGTGACATCACCTATCCAGTGTGTCTCTCAGGTAATTTCAGAGCATTCTGATGTACGGTTTTAATATTAAGGCCTTAAAACAAAGGCTATATTGACACTTTCTCAGGCTGTTAAAGGCATATTCTTCTCTTTTTCAGGCTACTCTAAAAAGGAATCCTGACGTTATTTCAGCTTCATTCCAAGTCTGGGGGAGACATCACCTGTCCAGTGTTTCTCTCAGGTAATTTCAGAGCATTCTGATGTACGGTTTTAATATTAAGGCCTTCAAACCAAGTCTATAGTGACACTTTTTCAGGCTGCTAAAGGCTATTTTGACACTTTTCATGTTGTTAAAGGCATATTCTTCTCTTTTTTAGGCTACTCTAAAAGGAATCCTGACGTTATTCCAGCTTCATTCCAAGTCTGGGGAGACATCACCTATCCAGTGTTCTTTCAGGTAATTTCAGAGCATTCTGATGTACGGTTTTAATATTAAGCCTTCAAACCAAGTATATGACACTTTTTCTGCTGTTAAAGGCTATATTGACACTTTTCATGTTTTAAAGCATATTCTTCTCTTTTTCAGGCTACTCTAAAAAGGAATCCTGACGTTATTCCAGCTCATTCCAAGTCTGGGGAGACATCACCTATCCAGTGTTTCTTTCAGGTAATTTCAGAGCATTCTGATGTACGTTTTAATATTAGGCCTTAAAACCAAGGCTATATTGACACTTTTCAGGCTGTTAAGGCATATTCTTCTCTTTTTCAGGCTACTCTAAAAAGGAATCCTGACGTTATTCCAGCTTCATTCCAAGTCTGGGAGACATCACCTATCCAGTGTTTTCTCTCAGGTAATTTCAGAGCATTCTGATGTACGGTTTTAATATAAGGCCTTCAAACCAATCTATAGTGACACTTTTTCAGGCTGCTAAAGGCTATTTCCACTTTTTCATGTTGTTAAAGGCATATTCTTCTCTTTTTCAGCTACTCTAAAAAGGAATCCTGACGTTATTCCAGCTTCATTTCCAAGTCTGGGGGAGACATCACCTATCCAGTGTTTCTTTCAGGTAATTTCAGAGCATTCTGATGTACGGTTTTAATATTAAGGCCTTAAAACAAGGCTATATTGACACTTTCTCAGGCTGTTAAAGGCATATTCTTCTCTTTTTTTCAGGCTACTCTAAAAAGGAATCCTGACGTTATTCCAGCTTCATTCCAAGTCTGGGGGAGACATCACCTATCCAGTGTTTCTTTCAGGTAATTTCAGAGCATTCTGATGTACGGTTTTAATATTAAGGCCTTCAAACCAAGTCTATAGTGACACTTTTTCAGGCTGCTAAAGGCTATTTGACACTTTTTCATGTTTTAAAGGCATATTCTTCTCTTTTTCAGCTACTCTAAAAGGAATCCTGACGTTATTCCAGCTTCATTCCAGTCTGGGGAGACATCACCTATCCAGTGTTTCTTTCAGTAATTTCAGAGCATTCTGATGTACGGTTTTAATATTAAGGCCTTAAACCAAGGCTATATTGACACTTTCTTCAGGCTGTTAAAGGCATATTCTTCTCTTTTTCAGGCTACTCTAAAAGGAATCCTGACGTTATTTCAGCTTCATTCCAAGTCTGGGGAGACATCACCTATCCAGTGTTTCTCTCAGGTAATTTCAGAGCATTCTGATGTACGGTTTTAATAGGCCTTCAACCAAGTCTATAGTGACCTTTTTTCAGGCTGCAAAGGCTATTTTGACACTTTTTCATGTGTTAAAGGCATATTCTTCTTTTTTTAGGCTACTCTAAAAAGGAATCCTGACGTTATTCCAGCTTCATTCCAAGTCTGGGGGAGACATCACCTATCCAGTGTTTCTTTCAGGTAATTTCAGAGCATTCTGATGTACGGTTTTAATATTAAGCCTTAAACCCAAGGCTATATTGACACTTTTCAGGCTGTTAAAGGCTATATTGACACTTTTTCATGTTGTTAAAGGCATATTCTCTCTTTTTCAGGCTACTCTAAAAAGGAATCCTGACGTTATTCCAGCTTCATTCCAAGTCTGGGGGAGACATCACCTATCCAGTGTTTCTTTCAGGTAATTTCAGAGCATTCTGATGTACGGTTTTAATATTAAGGCCTTCAATCAAGTCTATAGTGACACTTTCAGGCTGCTAAGGCTATTTTGACACTTTTTCATGTTGTTAAGGCATATTCTTCTCTTTTTCAGGCTACTCTAAAAAGGAATCTGACGTTATTCCAGCTTCATTCCAAGTCTGGGGAGACATCACCTATCCAGTGTTTCTTTCAGGTAATTTCAGAGCATTCTGATGTACGGTTTTAATATTAGGCCTTAAACCCAAGGCTATATTGACACTTTTCAGGCTGTTAAAGGCATATTCTTCTCTTTTTCAGGCTACTCTAAAAAGGAATCCTGACGTTATTTCAGCTTCATTCCAAGTCTGGGGAGACATCACCTATCCAGTGTTCTCTCAGGTAATTTCAGAGCATTCTGATGTACGTTTTAATATTAAGGCCTTAAAACAAGTCTATATTGACACTTTTTCAGGCTGCTAAAGGCTATTTTGACTTTTTCTAAAGCATATTCTTCTCTTTTTTAGGCTACTCTAAAAAGAATCCTGACGTTATTCCAGCTTCATTCAAGTCTGGGGGAGACATCACCTATCCAGTGTTTCTTTCAGGTAATTTCAGAGCATTCTGATGTACGGTTTTAATATTAAGGCCTTAAACCAAGCTATATTGCACTTTTTCAGGCTGTTAAAGGCTATGGACACTTTTTCATGTTGTTAAAGGCATATCTTCTCTTTTTCAGGCTACTCTAAAAGGAATCCTGACGTTATTCCAGCTTCATTCCAAGTCTGGGGGAGACAACACCTATCCAGTGTTTCTTTCAGGTATTTCAGAGCATTCTGATGTACGGTTTTAATATTAAGGCCTTAAAGCCAAGGCTATATTGACACTTTTTCAGGCTGTTAAAGGCATATTCTTCTCTTTTTCAGGCTACTCTAAAAAGGAATCCTGACGTTATTCCAGCTCCATTCCAAGTCTGGGGGAGACATCACCTATCCAGTGTTTCTCTCAGTAATTTCAGAGCATTCTGATGTACGGTTTTAATATTAAGGCCTTAAAGCCAAGGCTATATTGACACTTTTCAGGCTGTTAAGGCATATTCTTCTCTTTTTCAGGCTACTCTAAAAGGAATCCTGACGTTATTCCAGCTTCATTCCAAGTCTGGGGTGACATCACCTATCCAGTGTGTCTCTCAGGTAATTTCAGAGCATTCTGATGTACGGTTTTAATATTAAGGCCTTAAACCAAGGCTATATTGACACTTTCTCAGGCTGTTAAAGGCATATTCTTCTCTTTTTCAGCTACTCTAAAAAGGAATCCTGACGTTATTCCAGCTTCATTCCAAGTCTGGGGGAGACATCACCTATCCAGTGTTTCTCTCAGTAATTTCAGAGCATTCTGATGTACGGTTTTAATATTAAGGCCTTAAACCAAGCTATAGTGACACTTTTCAGGCTGCTAGCTATTGACACTTTTTCAGTTGTTAAAGGCATATTCTTCTCTTTTTCAGGCTACTCTAAAAAGGAATCCTGACGTTATTTCCAGCTTCATTCCAAGTCTGGGGAGACATCACCTATCCAGTGTTTCTTTCAGGTAATTTCAGAGCATTCTGATGTACGGTTTTAATATTAAGGCCTTCAGCCAAGTCTATAGTGACACTTTTTCAGGCTGCTAAGGCTATATTGACACTTTTTCATGTTGTTAAAGGCATATTCTTCTCTTTTTCAGGCTACTCTAAAAAGGAATCCTGACGTTATTCCAGCTTCATTCCAAGTCTGGGGGAGACATCACCTATCCAGTGTTTCTTTCAGGTAATTTCAGAGCATTCTGATGTACGGTTTTAATATTAAGGCCTTAAAACCAAGGCTATATTGACAACCTTTTCAGGCTGTTAAAGGCATATTCTTCTCTTTTTCAGGCTACTCTAAAAGGAATCCTGACGTTATTCCAGCTTCATTCCAAGTCTGGGGGAGACATCACCTATCCAGTGTTTCTCTCAGGTAATTTCAGAGCATTCTGATGTACGGTTTTAATATAAGGCCTTAAACCAAGGCTATATTGACACTTTCTCAGGCTGTTAAGGCATATTCTTCTCTTTTTCAGGCTACTCTAAAAGGAATCCTGACGTTATTCCAGCTTCATTCCAAGTCTGGGGAGACATCACCTATCCAGTGTTTCTCTCAGGTAATTTCAGAGCATTCTGATGTACGGTTTTAATATTAAGGCCTTCAAACCAAGTCTATAGTGACACTTTTTCAGCTGCTAAAGCTATTTTGACACTTTTTCATGTTGTTAAAGGCATATTCTTCTCTTTTTCAGGCTACTCTAAAAAGGAATCCTGACGTTATTCCAGCTCCATTCCAAGTCTGGGGGAGACATCACCTATCCAGTGTTTCTTTCAGGTAATTTCAGAGCATTCTGATGTACGGTTTTTAATATTAAGGCCTTAAAGCCAAGGCTATATTGACACTTTTTCAGGCTGTTAAAGGCTATATTGACACTTTTTCATGTTGTTAAAGGCATATTCTTCTCTTTTTCAGGCTACTCTAAAAGGAATCCTGACGTTATTCCAGCTTCATTCCAAGTCTGGGGAGACATCACCTATCCAGTGTTTCTTTCTCAGGTAATTTCAGAGCATTCTGATGTACGGTTTTAATATTAAGGCCTTAAAACCAAGGCTATATTGACACACTTTTCAGGCTGTTAAAGGCATATTCTTCTCTTTTTCAGGCTACTCTAAAAAGGAATCCTGACGTTATTCCAGCTCATTCCAAGTCTGGGAGACATCACCTATCCAGTGTTTCTTTCAGGTAATTTCAGAGCATTCTGATGTACGGTTTTAATATTAAGGCCTTAAACCAAGGCTATATTGACACTTTTCTCAGCTGTTAAAGGCATATTCTTCTCTTTTTCAGGCTACTCTAAAAGGATCCTGACGTTATTCCAGCTTCATTCCAAGTCTGGGGGAGACATCACCTATCCAGTGTTTCTTTCAGGTAATTTCAGAGCATTCTGATGTACGGTTTTAATATTAAGCCTTCAACCAAGTCTATAGTGACACTTTTTCAGGCTGCTAAAGGCTATTTTGACACTTTTTCATGTTGTTAAAGGCATATTCTTCTCTTTTTAGGCTACTCTAAAAAGGAATCCTGACGTTATTCCAGCTTCATTCCAAGTCTGGGGGAGACATCACCTATCCAGTGTTTCTTTCAGGTAATTTCAGAGCATTCTGATGTACGGTTTTAATATTAAGGCCTTAAAGCCAAGGCTATATTGACACTTTTTCAGGCTGTTAAGGCTATATTGACACTTTTTCATGTTGTTAAGGCATATTCTTCTCTTTTTCAGGCTACTCTAAAAGGAATCCTGACGTTATTCCAGCTTCATTCCAAGTCTGGGGAGACATCACCTATCCATGTTTCTTTCAGGTAATTTCAGAGCATTCTGATGTACGGTTTTATATTAAGGCCTTAAACCATTCTATAGGACACTTTTTCAGGCTGCTAAAGCTATTTTGACACTTTTCATGTTGTTAAAGGCATATTCTTCTCTTTTTCAGGCTACTCTAAAAGGAATCCTGACGTTATTCCAGCTCCATTCAAGTCTGGGGAGACATCACCTATCCAGTGTTTCTTTCAGGTAATTTCAGAGCATTCTGATGTACGGTTAATATTAAGGCCTTAAAGCCAAGGCTATATTGACACTTTTTCAGGCTGCTAAAGGCTTATTGACACTTTTTCAGGTTGTTAAGGCATATTCTTCTCTTTTTCAGGCTACTCTAAAAAGGAATCCTGACGTTATTCCAGCTTCATTCCAAGTCTGGGGAGACATCACCTATCCAGTTTTCTTTCAGGTAATTTCAGAGCATTCTGATGTACGGTTTTAATATTAAGGCCTTAAAACCAAGGCTATATTGACACTTTTCAGGCTGTTAAAGGCATATTCTTCTCTTTTTCAGGCTACTCTAAAAAGGAATCCTGACGTTATTCCAGCTTCATTCCAAGTCTGGGAGAATCACCTATCCAGTGTTTCTTTCAGGTAATTTCAGAGCATTCTGATGTACGGTTTTAATATAAGCCTTCAACCAAGTCTATAGTGACACTTTTTCAGGCTGCTAAGGCTATTTGACACTTTTTCATGTTGTTAAAGGCATATTCTTCTCTTTTTCAGGCTACTCTAAAAAGGAATCCTGACGTTATTTCAGCTTCATTCCAAGTCTGGGGGAGACATCACCTGTCCAGTGTTTCTCTCAGGTAATTTCAGAGCATTCTGATGTACGGTTTTAATATTAAGGCCTTAAAGCCAAGGCTATATTGACACTTTTTCAGGCTGTTAAAGGCATATTCTTCTCTTTTCAGGCTACTCTAAAAAGGAATCCTGACGTTATTCCAGCTTCATTCCAAGTCTGGGGTGACATCACCTATCCAGTGTGTCTCTCAGGTAATTTCAGAGCATTCTGATGTACGGTTTTAATATTAAGGCCTTAAAACCAAGGCTATATTGACACTTTCTCAGGCTGTTAAAGGCATATTCTTCTCTTTTTCAGGCTACTCTAAAAAGGAATCCTGACGTTATTTCAGCTTCATTCCAAGTCTGGGGGAGACATCACCTGTCCAGTGTTTCTCTCAGGTAATTTCAGAGCATTCTGATGTACGGTTTTAATATTAAGGCCTTCAAACCAAGTCTATAGTGACACTTTTTCAGGCTGCTAAAGGCTATTTTGACACTTTTCATGTTGTTAAGGCATATTCTTCTCTTTTTTAGGCTACTCTAAAAGGATCCTGTTTATTCCAGCTCCATTCCAAGTCTGGGGAGACATCACCTATCCAGTGTTTCTCTCAGGTAATTTCAGAGCATTCTGATGTACGTTTTAATATTAAGGCCTTAAAGCCAAGGCTATATTGACACTTTTCAGGCTGTTAAAGGCATATTCTTCTCTTTTTCAGGCTACTCTAAAAGGAATCCTGACGTTATTCCAGCTTCATTCCAAGTCTGGGGGAGACATCACCTATCCAGTGTTTCTTCAGGTAATTTCAGAGCATTCTGATGTACGGTTTTAATATTAAGGCCTTAAACCAAGGCTATATTGACACTTTTTCAGGCTGTTAAAGGCATATTCTCTCTTTTTCAGGCTACTCTAAAAAGGATCCTGACGTTATTCCAGCTTCATTCCAAGTCTGGGGGAGACATCACCTATCCAGTGTTTCTTTCAGGTAATTTCAGAGCATTCTGATGTACGGTTTTAATATTAAGGCCTTAAAGCCAAGGCTATATTGACACTTTTTTTCAGGCTGTTAAGGCATATTCTTCTCTTTTTCAGGCTACTCTAAAAAGGAATCCTGACGTTATTCCAGCTCCATTCCAGTCTGGGGAGACATCACCTATCCAGTGTGTCTCTCAGGTAATTTCAGAGCATTCTGATGTACGGTTTTATATTAAGGCCTTAAACCAAGGCTATATTGACACTTTTCAGGCTGTTAAAGGCATATTCTTCTCTTTTTCAGGCTACTCTAAAAAGGAATCCTGACGTTATTCAGCTTCATTCCAAGTCTGGGGAGACATCACCTATCCATGTTTCTTCTCAGGTAATTTCAGAGCATTCTGATGTACGGTTTTAATATTAAGGCCTTAAACCAAGGCTATATTGACACTTTTTCAGGCTGTTAAAGGCATATTCTTCTCTTTTTCAGGCTACTCTAAAAAGGAATCCTGACGTTATTCCAGCTTCATTCCAAGTCTGGGGGAGACATCACCTATCCAGTGTTTCTTCAGGTAATTTCAGAGCATTCTGATGTACGGTTTTAATATTAAGGCCTTAAACCAAGGCTATTGACACTTTTCAGGCTGTTAAGGCTATATTGACACTTTTTCATGTTGTTAAAGGCATATTCTTCTCTTTTTCAGGCTACTCTAAAAAGGAATCCTGACGTTATTCCAGCTTCATTCCAAGTCTGGGGGAGACATCACCTATCCAGTGTTTCTTTCAGGTAATTTCAGAGCATTCTGATGTACGGTTTTAATATTAAGGCCTTAAAACCAAGGCTATATTGACACTTTTCTCAGGCTGTTAAAGGCATATTCTTCTCTTTTTCAGGCTACTCTAAAAAGGAATCCTGACGTTATTCCAGCTTCATTCCAAGTCTGGGGAGACATCACCTATCCAGTGTTTCTTTCAGGTAATTTCAGAGCATTCTGATGTACGGTTTTAATATTAAGGCCTTAAAACCAAGGCTATATTGACACTTTTTCAGGCTGTTAAAGGCATATTCCTTCTTTTTTCAGGCTACTCTAAAAAGGAATCCTGACGTTATTCCAGCTTCATTCCAAGTCTGGGGAGACATCACCTATCCAGTGTTTCTCTCAGGTAATTTCAGAGCATTCTGATGTACGTTTTTAATATAAGGCCTTAAAGCCAAGGCTATATTGACACTTTTTTCAGGCTGTTAAGGCATATTCTTCTCTTTTTCAGGCTACTCTAAAAAGGAATCCTGACGTTATTCCAGCTCATTCCAAGTCTGGGGGAGACATCACCTATCCAGTGTTTCTCTCAGGTAATTTCAGAGCATTCTGATGTACGGTTTTAATATTAAGGCCTTAAAACCAAGGCTATATTGACACTTTTTCAGGCTGTTAAAGGCATATTCTTCTCTTTTTCAGGCTACTCTAAAAAGGAATCCTGACGTTATTCCAGCTTCATTCCAAGTCTGGGGAGACATCACCTATCCAGTGTTTCTCTCAGGTAATTTCAGAGCATTCTGATGTACGGTTTTAATATTAAGCCTTAAAACCAAGGCTATATTGACACTTTCTCAGGCTGTTAAAGGCATATTCTTCTCTTTTTCAGGCTACTCTAAAAAGGAATCCTGACGTTATTCCAGCTTCATTCCAAGTCTGGGGAGACATCACCTATCCAGTGTTTCTTTCAGGTAATTTCAGAGCATTCTGATGTACGGTTTTAATATTAAGGCCTTAAACCAAGGCTATATTGACACTTTCTCAGGCTGTTAAAGGCATATTCTTCTCTTTTTCAGGCTACTCTAAAAAGGAATCCTGACGTTATTCCAGCTTCATTCCAATCTGGGGGAGACATCACCTATCCAGTGTTTCTCTCAGGTAATTTCAGAGCATTCTGATGTACGGTTTTAATATTAAGGCCTTCAAACCAAGTCTATATTGACACTTTTTCAGGCTGCTAAAGGCTATTTTGACACTTTTCATGTTGTTAAAGGCATATTCTTCTCTTTTTCAGGCTACTCTAAAAAGGAATCCTGACGTTATTCCAGCTTCATTCCAAGTCTGGGGGAGACATCACCTATCCAGTGTTTCTTTCAGGTAATTTCAGAGCATTCTGATGTACGTTTTTAATATTAAGGCCTTCAAACCAAGTCTATAGTGACACTTTTTCAGGCTGCTAAAGGCTATTTGACACTTTTCATGTTGTTAAAGGCATATTCTTCTCTTTTTCAGGCTACTCTAAAAAGAATCCTGACGTTATTCCAGCTCATTCCAAGTCTGGGGGAGACATCACCTATCCAGTGTTTCTTTCAGGTAATTTCAGAGCATTCTGATGTACGGTTTTAATATTAAGGCCTTAAACCAAGGCTATATTGACACTTTTTCAGGCTGTTAAAGGCATATTCTTCTCTTTTTCAGGCTACTCTAAAAAGGAATCCTGACGTTATTTCAGCTTCATTCCAAGTCTGGGGGAGACATCACCTATCCATGTTTTTCTCTCAGGTAATTTCAGAGCATTCTGATGTACGGTTTAATATTAAGGCCTTCAAACCAAGTCTATGACACTTTTTCAGGCTGCTAAAGGCTTTTGACACTTTTTCATGTTGTAAAGGCATATCTTCTCTCTTTTTTAGGCTACTCTAAAAAGAATCCTGACGTTATTCCAGCCCATTCCAAGTCTGGGGAGACATCACCTATCCAGTGGTTCTTTCAGGTAATTTCAGAGCATTCTGATGTACGGTTTTAATATTAAGGCCTTAAAGCCAAGGCTATATTGACACTTTTTCAGGCTGTAAAAGGCTATATTGACACTTTTTCATGTTGTTAAAGGCATATTCTTCTCTTTTTCAGGCTACTCTAAAAAGAATCCTGACGTTATTCCAGCTTCATTCCAAGTCTGGGGGAGACATCACCTATCCAGTTTTTTCAGGTAATTTCAGAGCATTCTGATGTACGGTTTTATATTAAGGCCTTAAAACCAAGGCTATATTGACACCTTTTCAGGCTGTTAAAGGCATATTCTTCTCTTTTTCAGGCTACTCTAAAAAGGAATCCTGACGTTATTCCAGCTCCATTCCAAGTCTGGGGGAGACATCACCTATCCAGTGTTTCTTTCAGGTAATTTCAGAGCATTCTGATGTACGGTTTTTTATATTAAGGCCTTAAAGCCAAGGCTATATTGACACTTTTTCAGGCTGTTAAAGGCATATTCTTCTCTTTTTCAGGCTACTCTAAAAAGGAATCCTGACGTTATTCCAGCTTCATTCCAAGTCTGGGGGAGACATCACCTATCCAGTGTTTCTCTCAGGTAATTTCAGAGCATTCTGATGTACGGTTTTAATATTAAGGCCTTAAAACAAGGCTATATTGACACTTTCTCAGGCTGTTAAAGGCATATTCTTCTCTTTTTCAGGCTACTCTAAAAAGGACCTGACGTTATTCCAGCTTCATTCCAAGTCTGGGGAGACATCACCTATCCAGTGTTTCTCTCAGGTAATTTCAGAGCATTCTGATGTACGGTTTTAATATTAAGGCCTTCAAACCAAGTCTATAGTGACACTTTTCAGTTCAGGCTTAAAGTATTTTGACATTTTTCATGTTGTTAAAGGCATATCTTCTCTTTTTCAGGCTACTCTAAAAAGGAATCCTGACGTTATTCCAGCTTCATTCAAGTCTGGGGAGACATCACCTATCCAGTGTTTCTTTCAGGTAATTTCAGAGCATTCTGATGTACGGTTTTAATATTAAGGCCTTAAAGCAAGGCTATATTGACACTTTTTCAGGCTGTTAAAGGCTATATTGACACTTTTTCATGTTGTTAAAGGCATATTCTTCTCTTTTTCAGGCTACTCTAAAAAGGAATCCTGACGTTATTCCAGCTTCATTCCAAGTCTGGGGAGACATCACCTATCCAGTGTTTCTTTCAGGTAATTTCAGAGCATTCTGATGTACGGTTTTAATATTAAGGCCTTAAACCAAGGCTATATTGACACTTTTCAGGCTGTTAAAGGCATATTCTTCTCTTTTTCAGGCTACTCTAAAAAGGAATCCTGACGTTATTTCAGCTTCATTCCAAGTCTGGGGGAGACATCACCTATCCAGTGTTTCTCTCAGGTAATTTCAGAGCATTCTGATGTACGGTTTTAATATTAAGGCCTTCAAACCAATCTATAGTGACACTTTTTCAGGCTGCTAAAAGCTATTTTGACACTTTTTCATGTTGTTAAAGGCATATTCTTCTCTTTTTCAGGCTACTCTAAAAGGAATCCTGACGTTATTCCAGCTCCATTCCAAGTCTGGGGGAGACATCACCTATCCAGTGTTTCTTTCAGGTAATTTCAGAGCATTCTGATGTACGGTTTTAATATTAAGGCCTTAAAGCCAAGGCTATATTGACACTTTTTCAGGCTGTTAAAGGCTATATTGACACTTTTTCTTAAAGGCATATTCTTCTCTTTTCAGGCTACTCTAAAAGGAATCCTGACGTTATTTTCAGCTTCATTCCAAGTCTGGGGGAGACATCACCTATCCAGTGTTTCTTTCAGGTAATTTCAGAGCATTCTGATGTACGGTTTTAATATTAAGCCTTAAACCAAGGCTATATTGACACTTTTTCAGGCTGTTAAAGGCATATTCTTCTCTTTTTCAGGCTACTCTAAAAGGAATCCTGACGTTATTCCAGCTTCATTCCAAGTCTGGGAGACATCACCTATCCAGTGTTTCTTTCAGGTAATTTCAGAGCATTCTGATGTACGGTTTTAATATTAACCTTAAAACCAAGGCTATATTGACACTTTTTCAGGCTGTTAAAGGCATATTCTTCTTCTTTTTTCAGGCTACTCTAAAAGGAATCCTGACGTTATTCCATTCATTCCAAGTCTGGGGGAGACATCACCTATCCAGTGTTTCCTCTCAGGTAATTTCAGAGCATTCTGATGTACGGTTTTAATATTAAGGCCTTAAAACAAGGCTATATGACACTTTTCTCAGGCTGTTTAAGGCATATTCTTCTCTTTTTCAGGCTACTCTAAAAGGAATCCTGACGTTATTCCAGCTTCATTCCAAGTCTGGGGAGACATCACCTATCCAGTGTTTCTTCTCAGGTAATTTCAGAGCATTCTGATGTACGGTTTTAATATTAAGGCCTTAAACCAATGCTATATTGACACTTTTCAGGCTGTTAAAGGCATATTCTTCTCTTTTTCAGGCTACTCTAAAAAGGAATCCTGACGTTATTCCAGCTTCATTCCAAGTCTGGGGGAGACATCACCTATCCATGTTTCTTTCAGGTAATTTCAGAGCATTCTGATGTACGGTTTTTAATATTAAGGCCTTAAACCCAAGGCTATATTGACACTTTTTCAGGCTGTTAAAGGCATATTCTTCTCTTTTTCAGGCTACTCTAAAAGGAATCCTGACGTTATTCCAGCTTCCATTCCAAGTCTGGGGAGACATCACCTATCCAGTGTTTCTCTCAGGTAATTTCAGAGCATTCTGATGTACGGTTTTAATATTAAGGCCTTAAAGCCAAGCTATATTGACACTTTTTCAGGCTGTTAAAGGCATATTCTTCTCTTTTTCAGGCTACTCTAAAAAGGAATCCTGACGTTATTCCAGCTTCATTCCAAGTCTGGGGAGACATCACCTATCCAGTGTTTCTCTCAGGTAATTTCAGAGCATTCTGATGTACGGTTAATATTAAGGCCTTAAAACAAGGCTATATTGACACTTTTCAGGCTGTTAAAGGCATATTCTTCTCTTTTTCAGGCTACTCTAAAAAATCCTGACGTTATTCCAGCTTCATTCCAAGTCTGGGGGAGACATCACCTATCCAGTGTTTCTCTCAGGTAATTTCAGAGCATTCTGATGTACGGTTTTAATATTAAGGCCTTAAAACCAAGGCTATATTGACACTTTTTCAGGCTGTTAAAGGCATATTCTTCTCTTTTTCAGGCTACTCTAAAAGGAATCCTGACGTTATTCCAGCTTCATTCCAAGTCTGGGGAGACATCACCTATCCAGTGTTTCTCTCAGGTAATTTCAGAGCATTCTGATGTACGGTTTTATATTAGGCCTTCAAACCATCTATAGTGACCTTTTTCAGGCTGCTAAAGGCTTTTGACACTTTTTCATGTTGTTAAAGGCATATTCTTCTCTTTTTCAGGCTACTCTAAAAAGGAATCCTGACGTTATTCCAGCTTCATTCCAAGTCTGGGGAGACATCACCTATCCAGTGTTTCTTTCAGGTAATTTCAGAGCATTCTGATGTACGGTTTTAATATTAAGCCTTAAAGCCAAGCTATATTGACACTTTTTCAGGCTGTTAAAGGCTATATTGCTTTTTCATGTTCTTCTTCTCTTTTTCAGGCTACTCTAAAAGGAATCCTGACGTTATTCCAGCTTCATTCCAAGTCTGGGGAGACATCACCTATCCAGTGTTTCTTTCAGGTAATTTCAGAGCATTCTGATGTACGTTTTTAATATTAAGGCCTTAAACCAAGGCTATATTGACACTTTTCAGGCTGTTAAAGCATATTCTTCTCTTTTTCAGGCTACTCTAAAAAGGAATCCTGACGTTATTTCAGCTTCATTCCAAGTCTGGGGGAGACATCACCTATCCATGTTTCTCTCAGGTAATTTCAGAGCATTCTGATGTACGTTTTATATTAAGGCCTTCAAACCAAGTCTATATAGTGCCACTTTTCAGGCTGCTAAAAGCTATTTTGACACTTTTTCATGTTGTTAAAGGCATATTCTTCTCTTTTTTAGGCTACTCTAAAAAGGAATCCTGACGTTATTCCAGCTTCATTCCAAGTCTGGGGGAGACATCACCTATCCAGTGTTTCTTTCAGGTAATTTCAGAGCATTCTGATGTACGGTTTTTAATATTAAGGCCTTAAAGCCAAGGCTATATTGACACTTTTTCAGGCTGTTAAAGGCTATATGACACTTTTTCATGTTGTTAAAGGCATATTCTCTCTTTTTCAGGCTACTCTAAAAGGAATCCTGACTTTTATTCCAGCTTCATTCCAAGTCTGGGGGAGACAACACCTATCCGTGTTTCTTTCAGGTAATTTCAGAGCATTCTGATGTACGTTTTTTAATATTAAGGCCTTAAAGCCAAGGCTATATTGACACTTTTCAGGCTGTTAAAGGCATATTCTTCTTTTTTCAGGCTACTCTAAAAAGGAATCCTGATGTTATTCCAGCTCCATTCCAAGTCTGGGGAGACATCACCTATCCAGTGTTTCTTCAGGTAATTTCAGAGCATTCTGATGTACGGTTTTAATATTAAGGCCTTAAACCAAGGCTATATTGACACTTTTTCAGGCTGTTAAAGGCAATTCTTCTCTTTTTCAGGCTACTCTAAAAAGGAATCCTGACGTTATTCCAGCTTCATTCCAGTCTGGGGGAGACATCACCTATCCAGTGTTCTCTCAGGTAATTTCAGAGCATTCTGATGTACGGTTTTAATATTAAGGCCTTAAAACAAGGCTATATTGACACTTGTCTCAGGCTGTTAGGCATATTCTTCTCTTTTTCAGGCTACTCTAAAAGGCATATTCTTCTCTTTTTCAGGCTACTCTAAAAAGAAATCCTGACGTTATTCCAGCTTCATTCCAAGTCTGGGGAGACATCACCTATCCAGTGTTTCTCTCAGTAATTTCAGAGCATTCTGATGTACGGTTTTAATATTAAGGCCTTCAAACCAAGTCTATAGTGACACTTTTTCAGGCTGCTAAAGGCTATATTGACACTTTTTCATGTTGTTAAAGGCATATTCTTCTCTTTTTCAGGCTACTCTAAAAGGAATCCTGACGTTATCCAGCTCATCTCTTCCAAGTCTGGGGGAGACATCACCTATCCGTGTTTCTTTCAGGTAATTTCAGAGCATTCTGATGTACGGTTTTAATATTAAGGCCTTAAACCAAGTCTATATTGACACTTTTTCAGGCTGTTAAAGGCATATTCTTCTTCTCTTTTTCAGGCTACTCTAAAAAAAAGAATCCTGACGTTTCCAGCTCCATTCCAAGTCTGGGGGAGACATCACCTATCCAGTTTTCTTTCAGGTAATTTCAGAGCATTCTGATGTACGGTTTTAATATTAAGGCCTTAAAGCCAAGCTATATTGACACTTTTCAGGCTGTTAAAGGCATATTCTTCTCTTTTTCAGGCTACTCTAAAAAGAATCCTGACGTTATTCCAGCTCCATTCCAAGTCTGGGGGAGACATCACCTATCCAGTGTTTCTCAGAGTAATTTCAGAGCATTCTGATGTCGGTTTTAATATTAAGGCCTTAAAACCAAGGCTATATTGACACTTTTTCAGGCTGTTAAAGGCATATTCTTCTCTTTTTCAGGCTACTCTAAAAAGGAATCCTGACGTTATTTCAGCTTCATTCCAAGTCTGGGGGAGACATCACCTATCCAGTGTTTTCTTCAGGTAATTTCAGAGCATTCTGATGTACGGTTTTAATATTAAGGCCTTAAACCAGGCTATAGTGAACTTTTTCAGGCTGCTAAAGCTATATTGACACTTTTTCATGTTGTTAAAGGCATATTCTTCTCTTTTTCAGGCTACTCTAAAAGGAATCCTGACGTTATTCCAGCTCCATTCCAAGTCTGGGGAGACATCACCTATCCAGTGTTTCTTTCAGGTAATTTCAGAGCATTCTGATGTACGGTTTTAATATTAAAGCCTTAAAGGCCAAGGCTATATTGACACTTTTTCAGGCTGTTAAAGGCATATTCTTCTCTTTTTCAGGCTACTCTAAAAAGGAATCCTGACGTTATTCCAGCTCCATTCCAAGTGTGGGGAGACATCACCTATCCAGTGTTTCTCTCAGGTAATTTCAGAGCATTCTGATGTACGGTTTTAATATTAAGGCCTTAAACCAAGGCTATTTGACACTTTCTCTGAAAGCTGTTAAAGGCATATTCTTCTCTTTTTCAGGCTACTCTAAAAGGAATCCTGACGTTATTCCAGCTTCATTCCAAGTCTGGGGAGACATCACCTATCCAGTGTTTCTCTCAGGTAATTTCAGAGCATTCTGATGTACGGTTTAATATTAAGGCCTTCAAACCAAGTCTATAGTGACACTTTTTCAGGCTGCTAAAGGCTATTTTGACACTTTTTCATGTTGTTAAAGGCATATTCTTCTCTTTTTCAGGCTACTCTAAAAAGGAATCCTGACGTTATTCCAGCTCCATTCCAAGTCTGGGGAGACATCACCTATCCAGTGTTTCTTTCAGGTAATTTCAGAGCATTCTGATGTACGTTTTTAATATTAGGCCTTAAAGCCAAGCTATATTGACACTTTTTCAGGCTGTTAAAGGCATATTCTTCTCTTTTTCAGGCTACTCTAAAAGGAATCCTGACGTTATTCCAGCTCCATTCCAAGTGTGGGGAGACATCACCTATCCAGTGTTTCTTCAGGTAATTTCAGAGCATTCTGATGTACGGTTTTAATATTAAGGCCTTAAACCAAGGCTATATTGACACTTTCTCAGGCTGTTAAAGGCATATTCTTCTCTTTTTCAGGCTACTCTAAAAGGAATCCTGACGTTATTTTCAGCTTCATTCCAAGTCTGGGGGAGACATCACCTATCCAGTGTTTCTCTCAGGTAATTTCAGAGCATTCTGATGTACGGTTTTAATATTAAGGCCTTCAAACCAAGTCTATAGTGACACTTTTTCAGGCTGCTAAAGGCTATATTGACATTTTTCATGTTGTTAAAGGCATATTCTTCTCTTTTTCAGGCTACTCTAAAAAGGAATCCTGACGTTATTCCAGCTCCATTCCAAGTCTGGGGGAGACATCACCTATCCAGTGTTTCTCTCAGGTAATTTCAGAGCATTCTGATGTACGGTTTTAATATTAAGGCCTTAAAGCCAAGTCTATATTGACACTTTTTCAGGCTGCTAAAGGCTATTTTGACACTTTTCATGTTGTTAAAGGCATATTCTTCTCTTTTTCAGGCTACTCTAAAAGGAATCCTGACGTTATTCCAGCTCCATTCCAAGTCTGGGGGAGACATCACCTATCCAGTGTTTCCTTCAGGTAATTTCAGAGCATTCTGATGTACGGTTTTAATATTTAGCCTTAAAGCCAAGGCTATATTGACACTTTTTCAGGCTGTTAAAGGCTATTCTTCTCTTTTTCAGGCTACTCTAAAAAGGAATCCTGACGTTATTCCAGCTCCATTCCAATCTGGGGGAGACATCACCTATCCAGTGTTTTCTCTCAGGTAATTTCAGAGCATTCTGATGTACGGTTTTAATATTAAGGCCTTAAACCAAGGCTATATTGACACTTTCTCAGGCTGTTAAAGGCATATTCTTCTCTTTTTCAGGCTACTCTAAAAAGGAATCCTGACGTTATTCCAGCTCCATTCCAAGTCTGGGGAGACATCACCTATCCAGTGTTTCTCTCAGGTAATTTCAGAGCATTCTGATGTACGGTTTTATATTAAGGCCTTCAAACCAGTCTATAGTGACACTTTTTCAGGCTGCTAAGGCTATTTGACACTTTTTCATGTTGTTAAAGGCATATTCTTCTCTTTTTCAGGCTACTCTAAAAAGGAATCCTGACGTTATTCCAGCTCCATTCCAAGTCTGGGGAGACATCACCTATCCAGTGTTTCTTTCAGGTAATTTCAGAGCATTCTGATGTACGGTTTTAATATTAAGGCCTTAAAGCCAAGGCTATATTGACACTTTTTCAGGCTGTTAAAGGCATATTCTTCTCTTTTTCAGGCTACTCTAAAAAGGAATCCTGACGTTATTCCAGCTTCATTCCAAGTCTGGGAGACATCACCTATCCAGTGTGTCTCTCAGGTAATTTCAGAGCATTCTGATGTACGGTTTTAATATTAGGCCTTAAACCAAGGCTATATTGACACTTTTTCAGGCTGTTAAAGGCATATTCTTCTCTTTTTCAGGCTACTCTAAAAGGAATCCTGACGTTATTCCAGCTTCATTCCAAGTCTGGGGAGACATCACCTATCCAGTGTTTCTCTCAGGTAATTTCAGAGCATTCTGATGTACGGTTTTAATATTAAGGCCTTCAAACCAAGTCTATAGTGACACTTTTTCAGGCTGCTAAAGGCTATATTGACACTTTTTCATGTTGTTAAAGGCATATTCTTCTCTTTTTCAGGCTACTCTAAAAAGGAATCCTGACGTTATTCCAGCTCCATTCCAAGTCTGGGGAGACATCACCTATCCAGTGTTTCTTTCAGGTAATTTCAGAGCATTCTGATGTACGTTTTTAATATTAAGGCCTTAAAGCAAGGCTATATTGACACTTTTTCAGGCTGTTAAAGGCATATTCTTCTCTTTTTCAGGCTACTCTAAAAGGAATCCTGACGTTATTCCAGCTTCATTCCAAGTCTGGGGAGACATCACCTATCCAGTGTTTCTTTCAGGTAATTTCAGAGCATTCTGATGTACGGTTTTAATATTAAGGCCTTCAAACCAAGTCTATAGTGCACTTTTTCAGGCTGCTAAAGGCTATATTGACACTTTTTCATGTTGTTAAAGGCATATTCTCCTCTTTTTCAGGCTACTCTAAAAAGGAATCCTGACGTTATTCCAGCTCCATTCCAAGTCTGGGGAGACATCACCTATCCAGTGTTTCTCTCAGTAATTTCAGAGCATTCTGATGTACGTTTTAATATTAAGGCCTTCAAGCCAAGGCTATATTGACACTTTTTCAGGCTGCTAAAGGCTATATTGACACTTTTTCATGTTGTTAAAGGCATATTCTTCTCTTTTCAGGCTACTCTAAAAAGGAATCCTGACGTTATTCCAGCTCCATTCCAAGTCTGGGGGAGACATCACCTATCCAGTGTTTCTTTCAGGTAATTTCAGAGCATTCTGATGTACGGTTTTAATATTAAGGCCTTAAAGCCAAGGCTATATTGACACTTTTTCAGGCTGTTAAAGGCATATTCTTCTCTTTTTCAGGCTACTCTAAAAAGGAATCCTGACGTTATTCCAGCTCCATTCCAATCTGGGGAGACATCACCTATCCAGTGTTTCTCTCAGGTAATTTCAGAGCATTCTGATGTACGGTTTTAATATTAAGGCCTTAAAACCAAGGCTATATTGACACTTTTTCAGGCTGTTAAAGGCATATTCTTCTCTTTTTCAGGCTACTCTAAAAGGAATCCTGACGTTATTCCAGCTTCATTCCAAGTCTGGGGGAGACATCACCTATCCAGTGTTTCTCTCAGGTAATTTCAGAGCATTCTGATGTACGGTTTTAATATTAAGGCCTTCAAACCAGTCTATATTGACACTTTTTCAGGCTGCTAAAGGCTATTTTGACACTTTTTCATGTTGTTAAAGGCATATTCTTCTCTTTTTCAGGCTACTCTAAAAGGAATCCTGACGTTATTCCAGCTCCATTCCAAGTCTGGGGAGACATCACCTATCCAGTGTTTCTTCAGGTAATTTCAGAGCATTCTGATGTACGGTTTTAATATTAAGGCCTTAAAGCCAAGGCTATATTGACACTTTTTCAGGCTGTTAAAGGCATATTCTTCTCTTTTTTTCAGGCTACTCTAAAAAGGAATCCTGACGTTATTCCAGCTCCATTCCAATCTGGGGAGACATCACCTATCCAGTGTTTCTCTCAGGTAATTTCAGAGCATTCTGATGTACGGTTTTAATATTAAGGCCTTAAAACCAAGGCTATATGACACTTTTTCAGGCTGTTAAAGGCATATTCTTCTCTTTTTTCAGGCTACTCTAAAAAGGAATCCTGACGTTATTCCAGCTCCATTCCAAGTCTGGGGAGACATCACCTATCCAGTGTTTCTCTCAGGTAATTTCAGAGCATTCTGATGTACGGTTTTAATATTAAGGCCTTCAACCAAGTCTATAGTGACACTTTTTCAGGCTGCTAAGGCTATATTGACACTTTTTCATGTTGTTAAAGGCATATTCTTCTCTTTTTCAGGCTACTCTAAAAAGGAATCCTGACGTTATTCCAGCTCCATTCCAAGTCTGGGGGAGACATCACCTATCCAGTGTTTCTTTCAGGTTTTCAGAGCATTCTGATGTACGGTTTTAATATTAAGGCCTTAAAGCCAAGGCTATATTGACACTTTTTCAGGCTGTTAAAGGCATATTCTTCTCTTTTTCAGGCTACTCTAAAAAGGAATCCTGACGTTATTCCAGCTTCATTCCAAGTCTGGGGGAGACATCACCTATCCAGTGTTTCTTCAGGTAATTTCAGAGCATTCTGATGTACGTTTTAATATTAAGGCCTTCAAACCAAGTCTATAGTTACACTTTTTCAGGCTGCTAAAGGCTATATTGACACTTTTTCATGTTGTTAAAGGCATATTCTTCTCTTTTTCAGGCTACTCTAAAAAGGAATCCTGACGTTATTCCAGCTCCATTCCAAGTCTGGGGGAGACATCACCTATCCAGTGTTTCTTCTCAGGTAATTTCAGAGCATTCTGATGTACGGTTTTTAATATTAAGGCCTTAAAGCCAAGGCTATATTGACACTTTTTCAGGCTGTTAAAGGCATATTCTTCTCTTTTTCAGGCTACTCTAAAAAGGAATCCTGACGTTATTCCAGCTCCATTCCAAGTCTGGGGGAGACATCACCTATCCAGTGTTTCTCTCAGGTAATTTCAGAGCATTCTGATGTACGGTTTTATTAAGGCCTTAAACCAAGGCTATATTGACACTTTTTCAGGCTGCTAAAGGCTATATTGACACTTTTTCATGTTGTTAAAGGCATATTCTTCTCTTTTTCAGGCTACTCTAAAAAGAATCCTGACGTTATTCCAGCTCCATTCCAAGTCTGGGGAGACATCACCTATCCAGTGTTTCTCTCAGGTAATTTCAGAGCATTCTGATGTACGGTTTTAATATTAAGGCCTTCAAACCAAGTCTATAGTGACACTTTTTCAGGCTGCTAAAGGCTATATTGACACTTTTTCATGTTGTTAAGGCATATTCTTCTCTTTTTCAGGCTACTCTAAAAAGGAATCCTGACGTTATTCCAGCTCCATTCCAAGTCTGGGGGAGACATCACCTATCCAGTGTTTCTTTCAGGTAATTTCAGAGCATTCTGATGTACGGTTTTTATATTAAGGCCTTAAAGCCTATAGTGACACTTTTTCAGGCTGCTAAAGGCTATATTGACACTTTTTCATGCTGTTAAAGGCATATTCTTCTCTTTTTCAGGCTACTCTAAAAAGGAATCCTGACGTTATTCCAGCTCATTCCAAGTCTGGGGAGACATCACCTATCCAGTGTTTCTTTCAGGTAATTTCAGAGCATTCTGATGTACGGTTTAATATTAAGGCCTTAAACCAAGGCTATATTGACACTTTTTCAGGCTGCTAAAGGCTATATTGACACTTTTCATGTTGTTAAAGGCATATTCTTCTCTTTTTCAGGCTACTCTAAAAAGGAATCCTGACGTTATTCCAGCTCCATTCCAAGTCTGGGGGAGACATCACCTATCCAGTGTCTTTCAGGTAATTTCAGAGCATTCTGATGTACGGTTTTAATATTAAGGCCTTAAACCAAGGCTATATTGACACTTTTTCAGGCTGTTAAAGGCATATTCTTCTCTTTTTCAGGCTACTCTAAAAAGAATCCTGACGTTATTCCAGCTTCATTCCAAGTCTGGGGAGACATCACCTATCCAGTGTTTCTTTCCAGGTAATTTCAGAGCATTCTGATGTACGGTTTTAATATTAAGGCCTTAAACAAGGCTATATTGACACTTTTTCAGGCTGTTAAAGGCTATTGACACTTTTTCATGTTGTTAAAGGCATATTCTTCTCTTTTTCAGGCTACTCTAAAAAGGAATCCTGACGTTATTCCAGCTCCATTCCAAGTCTGGGGAGACATCACCTATCCAGTGTTCTCTCAGGTAATTTCAGAGCATTCTGATGTACGGTTTTTAATATTAGGCCTTAAACCAAGTCTATATTGACACTTTTTCAGCTGCTAAAGGCTAATTGACACTTTTTCATGTTGTTAAAGGCATATTCTTCTCTTTTTCAGGCTACTCTAAAAAGGAATCCTGACGTTATTCCAGCTCCATTCCAAGTCTGGGGGAGACATCACCTATCCAGTGTTTCTCTCAGGTAATTTCAGAGCATTCTGATGTACGGTTTTAATATTAAGGCCTTAAACCAGGCTATATTGACACTTTTTCAGGCTGCTAAAGGCTATTGACACTTTTTCATGTTGTTAAGGCATATTCTTCTCTTTTTCAGGCTACTCTAAAAAGAATCCTGACGTTATTCCAGCTCCATTCCAAGTCTGGGGGAGACATCACCTATCCAGTGTTTCTTTCAGGTATTTCAGAGCATCTGATGTACGGTTTTTTAAGGTCCTTAACCAAGTTATAGTGACACTTTTTCAGGCTGCTAAAGGCTATATTGACACTTTTTCATGCTGTTAAAGGCATATTCTTCTCTTTTTCAGGCTACTCTAAAGGAATCCTGACGTTATTCCAGCTTCATTCCAAGTCTGGGGGAGACATCACCTATCCAGTGTTTCTTTCAGGTAATTTCAGAGCATTCTGATGTACGGTTTTAATATTAAGGCCTTAAACCAAGTCTATAGTGACACTTTTTCAGGCTGCTAAAGGCTATATTGACACTTTTTCATGTTGTTAAAGGCATATTCTTCTCTTTTTCTGGCTACCCTAAAAAGGAATCCTGACGTTATTCCAGCTCCATTCCAAGTCTGGGGGAGACATCACCTATCCAGTGTTTCTTTCAGGTAATTTCAGAGCATTCTGATGTACGGTTTTAAAATTAAGGCGTTAAAGCCAAGGCCATATTGACACTTTTTCAGGCTGTTAAAGGCATATTCTTCTCTTTTTCAGGCTACTCTAAAAAGGAATCCTGACGTTATTCCAGCTTCATTCCAAGTCTGGGGGAGACATCACCTATCCAGTGTTCCTTTCAGGTAATTTCAGAGCATTCTGATGTACGGTTTTAATATTAAGGCGTTAAAGCCAAGGCCATATTGACATTTTTTCAGGCTGTTAAAGGCATATTCTTCTCTTTTTCAGGCTACTCTAAAAAGGAATCCTGACGTTATTCCAGCTTCATTCCAAGTCTGGGGGAGACATCACCTATCCAGTGTTTCTCTCAGGTAATTTCAGAGCATTCTGATGTACGGTTTTAATAATAAGGCCTTCAAACCAAGTCTATAGTTAAACTTTTTCAGGCTGCTAAAGGCTATATTGACACTTTTTCATGTTGTTAAAGGCATATTCTTGTCTTTTTCAGGCTACTCTAAAAAGGAATCCTGATGTTATTCCAGCTTCATTCCAAGTCTGGGGGAGACATTTCCTATCCAGTGTTTCTTTCAGGTAATTTCAGAGCATTCTGATGTACGGTTTTAATATTAAGGCCTTAAAGCCAAGGCTATATTGACACTTTTTCAGGCTGTTAAGGCATATTCTTCTCTTTTTCAGGCTACTCTAAAAAGGATCCTGACGTTATTCCAGCTTCCATTCCAAGTCTGGGGGAGACATCACCTATCCAGTGTTTCTTCAGGTAATTTCAGAGCATTCTGATGTACGGTTTTAATATTAAGGCCTTCAAAACCAAGCTATATTGACACTTTTTCAGGCTGCTAAAGGCTATATTGACACTTTTTCATGTTGTTAAAGGCATATTCTTCTCTTTTTCAGGCTACTCTAAAAGGAATCCTGACGTTATTCCAGCTCCATTCCAAGTCTGGGGAGACATCACCTATCCAGTGTTTCTCTCAGGTAATTTCAGAGCATTCTGATGTACGTTTTTAATATAAGGCCTTAAAGCCAAGGCTATAGACACTTTTTCAGGCTGCTAAAGGCTATATTGACACTTTTTCAGTTGTTAAAGGCATATTCTTCTCTTTTTCAGGCTACTCTAAAAGGAATCCTGACGTTATTCCAGCTCCATTCCAAGTCTGGGGGAGACATCACCTATCCAGTGTTTCTCTCAGGTAATTTCAGAGCATTCTGATGTACGGTTTTAATATTAAGGCCTTCAACCAAGTCTATAGTTGACACTTTTTCAGGCTGCTAAAGGCTATATGACACTTTTTCATGTTGTTAAAGGCATATTCTTCTCTTTTTTAGGCTACTCTAAAAAGGAATCCTGACGTTATTCCAGCTCCATTCCAAGTCTGGGGAGACATCACCTATCCAGTGTTTCTTCAGGTAATTTCAGAGCATTCTGATGTACGGTTTTAATATTAAGGCCTTCAACCAAGTCTATAGTGACACTTTTTCAGGCTGCTACAGGCTATATTGACACTTTTTCAGGCTGTTAAAGGCATATTCTTCTCTTTTTCAGGCTACTCTAAAAAGGAATCCTGACGTTATTCCAGCTTCATTCCAAGTCTGGGGGACATCACCTATCCAGTGTTTCTTTCAGGTAATTTCAGAGCATTCTGATGTACGGTTTTAATATTAAGGCCTTAAAGCCAAGGCTATATTGACACTTTTTCAGCTGCTAAAGGCTATATTGACACTTTTTCATGTTGTTAAAGGCATATTCTTCTCTTTTTCAGGCTACTCTAAAAAGGAATCCTGACGTTATTCCAGCTCCATTCCAAGTCTGGGGAGACATCACCTATCCAGTGTTTCTTTCAGGTAATTTCAGAGCATTCTGATGTACGGTTTTAATATTAAGGCTTAAGCCAAGGCTATATTGACACTTTTTCAGGCTGTTAAAGGCATATTCTTCTCTTTTTCAGGCTACTCTAAAAGGAATCCTGACGTTATTCCAGCTTCATTCCAAGTCTGGGGAGACATCACCTATCCAGTGTTTCTTTCAGGTAATTTCAGAGCATTCTGATGTACGGTTTTAATATTAAGGCCTTAAACCAAGGCTATATTGACACTTTTTCAGGCTGTTAAAGGCATATCTTTTCTCTTTTTCAGGCTACTCTAAAAGGAATCCTGACGTTATTCCAGCTTCATTCCAAGTCTGGGGGAGACATCACCTATCCAGTGTTTCTCTCAGGTAATTTCAGAGCATTCTGATGTACGGTTTAATATTAAGGCCTTCAAACCAAGTCTATAGTTAAACTTTTTCAGGCTGCTAAAGGCTATATTGACACTTTTTCATGTTGTTAAAGGCATATCTTCTCTTTTTCAGGCTACTCTAAAAAGGAATCCTGACGTTATTCCAGCTCCATTCCAAGTCTGGGGAGACATCACCTATCCAGTGTTTCTTTCAGGTAATTTCAGAGCATTCTGATGTACGGTTTTAATATTAAGGCCTTAAAGCCAAGGCTATATTGACACTTTTTCAGGCTGTTAAAGGCATATTCTTTCTCTTTTTCAGGCTACTCTAAAAGGAATCCTGACGTTATTCCAGCTCCATTCCAAGTCTGGGGAGACATCACCTATCCAGTGTTTCTTCAGGTAATTTCAGAGCATTCTGATGTACGGTTTTAATATTAAGGCCTTAAACCCAGGCTATATTGACACTTTTTCAGGCTGTTAAGGCTATATTGACACTTTTTCATGTTGTTAAAGGCATATTCTTCTCTTTTTCAGGCTACTCTAAAAGGAATCCTGACGTTATTCCAGCTCCATTCCAAGTCTGGGGGAGACATCACCTATCCAGTGTTTCTCTCAGGTAATTTCAGAGCATTCTGATGTACGGTTTTAATATTAAGGCCTTAAAAGCCAAGGCTATATTGACACTTTTTCAGGCTGCTAAAGGCTATATTGACACTTTTTCATGTTGTTAAGGCATATTCTTCTCTTTTTCAGGCTACTCTAAAAGGAATCCTGACGTTATTCCAGCTTCATTCCAAGTCTGGGGAGACATCACCTATCCAGTGTTTCTCTCAGGTAATTTCAGAGCATTCTGATGTACGGTTTTAATATTAAGGCCTTCAAACCAAGCTATATTGACACTTTTTTCAGGCTGCTAAAGGCTATATTGACACTTTTTCATGTTGTTAAAGCATATTCTTCTCTTTTTTAGGCTACTCTAAAAGGAATCCTGACGTTATTCCAGCTCCATTCCAAGTCTGGGGGAGACATCACCTATCCAGTGTTTCTTTTCAGGTAATTTCAGAGCATTCTGATGTACGGTTTTAATATTAAGGCCTCAAACCAAGTCTATAGTGACACTTTTCAGGCTGCTAAAGCTATATTGACACTTTTTCATGTTGTTAAGGCATATTCTTCTCTTTTTCAGGCTACTCTAAAAAGGAATCCTGACGTTATTCCAGCTCATTCCAAGTCTGGGGGAGACATCACCTATCCAGTGTTTCTTTCAGGTAATTTCAGAGCATTCTGATGTACGGTTTTAATATTAAGGCCTTCAAGCCAAGCTATATTGACTTTTTTCAGGCTGCTAAAGGCTATATTGACACTTTTTCATGTTGTTAAAGGCATATTCTTCTCTTTTTCAGGCTACTCTAAAAAGGAATCCTGACGTTATTCCAGCTCCATTCCAAGTCTGGGGAGACATCACCTATCCAGTGTTTCTTTCAGGTAATTTCAGAGCATTCTGATGTACGGTTTTAATATTAAGGCCTTAAACCAAGGCTATATTGACACTTTTTCAGGCTGTTAAAGGCATATTCTTCTCTTTTTCAGGCTACTCTAAAAGGAATCCTGACGTTATTCCAGCTCCATTCCAAGTCTGGGGAGACATCACCTATCCAGTGTTTCTTTCAGTAATTTCAGAGCATTCTGATGTACGGTTTTTAATATTAAGGCCTTAAAGCCAAGGCTATATTGACATTTTTCAGGCTGTTAAAGGCATATTCTTCTCTTTTTCAGGCTACTCTAAAAGGAATCCTGACGTTATTCCAGCTCCATTCCAAGTCTGGGGAGACATCACCTATCCAGTGTTTCTCTCAGGTAATTTCAGAGCATTCTGATGTACGGTTTTAATATTAAGGCCTTAAACCAAGTCTATATTGACACTTTTTCAGGCTGCTAAAGGCTATATTGACACTTTTTCATGTTGTTAAGGCATATTCTTCTTTTTTCAGGCTACTCTAAAAAGGAATCCTGACGTTATTCCAGCTCCATTCCAAGTCTGGGGAGACATCACCTATCCAGTGTTTCTTTCAGGTAATTTCAGAGCATTCTGATGTACGGTTTTAATATTAAGGCCTAAAGCCAAGGCTATATTGACACTTTTTCAGGCTGTTAAAGGCATATTCTTCTCTTTTTTCAGGCTACTCTAAAAGGAATCCTGACGTTATTCCAGCTTCATTCCAAGTCTGGGGAGACATCACCTATCCAGTGTTTCTTTCAGGTAATTTCAGAGCATTCTGATGTACGGTTTTAATATTAAGGCCTTAAAACCAAGCTATAGTGACACTTTTTCAGGCTGTTTAAGGCTATATTGACACTTTTTCATGTTGTTAAAGGCATATTCTCCTCTTTTTCAGGCTACTCTAAAAAGGAATCCTGACGTTATTCCAGCTCCATTCCAAGTCTGGGGGAGACATCACCTATCCAGTGTTTCTCTCAGGTAATTTCAGAGCATTCTGATGTACGGTTTTATATTAAGGCCTTCAACCAAGTCTATATGACACTTTTTCAGGCTGCTAAGGCTATATTGACACTTTTTCATGTTGTTAAAGGCATATTCTTCTCTTTTTCAGGCTACTCTAAAAAGGAATCCTGACGTTATTCCAGCTCCATTCCAAGTCTGGGGAGACATCACCTATCCAGTGTTTCTCTCAGGTAATTTCAGAGCATTCTGATGTACGGTTTTAATATTAAGGCCTTCAAACCAAGTCTATAGTGACACTTTTTCAGGCTGCTAAAGGCTATATTGACACTTTTTCATGTTGTTAAAGGCATATTCTTCTCTTTTTCAGGCTACTCTAAAAAGGAATCCTGACGTTATTCCAGCTCCATTCCAAGTCTGGGGGAGACATCACCTATCCAGTGTTTCTTTCAGGTAATTTCAGAGCATTCTGATGTACGGTTTTAATATTAAGGCCTTCAAACCAAGTCTATAGTGACACTTTTTCAGGCTGCTAAAGGCTATATTGACACTTTTTCAGGCTGTTAAAGGCATAATCTTCTCTTTTTCAGGCTACTCTAAAAAGGAATCCTGACGTTATTCCAGCTTCATTCCAAGTCTGGGGGAGACATCACCTATCCAGTGTTCCTTTCAGGTAATTTCAGAGCATTCTGATGTACGGTTTTAATATTAAGGCCTTAAAGCCAAGGCTATATTGACATTTTTTCAGGCTGCTAAAGGCTATATTGACACTTTTTCATGTTGTTAAAGGCATATTCTTCTCTTTTTCTGGCTACCCTAAAAAGGAATCCTGACGTTATTCCAGCTCCATTCCAAGTCTGGGGGAGACATCACCTATCCAGTGTTTCTTTCAGGTAATTTCAGAGCATTCTGATGTACGGTTTTAATATTAAGGCCTTAAAGCCAAGGCTATATTGACACTTTTTCAGGCTGTTAAAGGCATATTCTTCTCTTTTTCAGGCTACTCTAAAAAGGAATCCTGACGTTATTCCAGCTTCATTCCAAGTCTGGGGGAGACATCACCTATCCAGTGTTTCTTTCAGGTAATTTCAGAGCATTCTGATGTACGGTTTTAATATTAAGGCCTTAAAGCAAGGCTATATTGAACACTTTTTCAGGCTGTTAAAGGCATATTCTTCTCTTTTTTCAGGCTACTCTAAAAAGGAATCCTGACGTTATTCCAGCTCCATTCCAAGTCTGGGGGAGACATCACCTATCCAGTGTTTCTCTCAGGTAATTTCAGAGCATTCTGATGTACGGTTTTAATATTAAGGCCTTAAACCAAGTCTATATTGACACTTTTTCAGGCTGCTAAAGGCTATATTGACACTTTTTCATGTTGTTAAAGGCATATTCTTCTCTTTTTCAGGCTACTCTAAAAAGGAATCCTGACGTTATTCCAGCTTCCATTCCAAGTCTGGGGGAGACATCACCTATCCAGTGTTTCTCTCAGGTAATTTCAGAGCATTCTGATGTACGTTTTTAATATTAAGGCCTTAAACCAAGTATATGTGACACTTTTTCAGGCTGCTAAAGGCTATATTGACACTTTTTCATGTTGTTAAGGCATATTCTTCTCTTTTCAGGCTACTCTAAAAAGGAATCCTGACGTTATTCCAGCTCCATTCCAAGTCTGGGGAGACATCACCTATCCAGTGTTTCTCTCAGGTAATTTCAGAGCATTCTGATGTACGGTTTTAATATTAAGGCCTTCAAACCAAGTCTATAGTGACACTTTTTCAGGCTGCTAAAGGCTATATTGACACTTTTTCATGTTGTTAAAGGCATATTCTTCTCTTTTTCAGGCTACTCTAAAAAGGAATCCTGTTTATTCCAGCTCCATTCCAAGTCTGGGAGACATCACCTATCCAGTGTTTCTTTCAGGTAATTTCAGAGCATTCTGATGTACGGTTTTAATATTAAGGCCTTAAACCAAGGCTATATTGACACTTTTTCAGGCTGTTAAGGCATATTCTTCTCTTTTTCAGGCTACTCTAAAAGGAATCCTGACGTTATTCCAGCTTCATTCCAAGTCTGGGGGAGACATCACCTATCCAGTGTTTCTTTCAGGTAATTTCAGAGCATTCTGATGTACGGTTTTAATATTAAGGCCTTAAAACCAGGCTATATTGACACTTTTTCAGGCTGTTAAAGGCATATTGACACTTTTCATGTTGTTAAAGGCATATTCTTCTCTTTTTCAGGCTACTCTAAAAGGAATCCTGACGTTATTCCAGCTCCATTCCAAGTCTGGGGGAGACATCACCTATCCAGTGTTTCTTCAGGTAATTTCAGAGCATTCTGATGTACGGTTTTAATATTAAGGCCTTCAACCAGTCTATAGTGACACTTTTTCAGGCTGCTAAAGGCTATATTGACACTTTTTCATGTTGTTAAGGCATATTCTTCTCTTTTTCAGGCTACTCTAAAAAGGAATCCTGACGTTATTCCAGCTCCATTCCAAGTCTGGGGGAGACATCACCTATCCAGTGTTTCTTTCAGGTAATTTCAGAGCATTCTGATGTACGTTTTAATATTAAGGCCTTAAACCAAGTCTATATTGACACTTTTTCAGGCTGCTAAAGGCTATATTGACACTTTTTCATGTTGTTAAGGCATATTCTTCTCTTTTTCAGGCTACTCTAAAAAGGAATCCTGACGTTATTCCAGCTCCATTCCAAGTCTGGGGAGACATCACCTATCCAGTGTTTCTTTCAGGTAATTTCAGAGCATTCTGATGTACGGTTTTAATATTAAGGCCTTCAAACCAAGTCTATATTGACACTTTTTCAGGCTGCTAAAGGCTATATTGACACTTTTTCATGTTTTAAGGCATATTCTTCTCTTTTTCAGGCTACTCTAAAAGGAATCCTGACGTTATTCCAGCTCCATTCCAAGTCTGGGGGAGACATCACCTATCCAGTGTTTCTTTCAGGTAATTTCAGAGCATTCTGATGTACGGTTTTAATATTAAGGCCTTAAACCAAGGCTATATTGACACTTTTTCAGGCTGCTAAAGGCTATATTGACACTTTTCTTTGTTAAAGCATATTCTTCTCTTTTTTGGCTACTCTAAAAAGGAATCCTGACGTTATTCCAGCTCCATTCCAAGTCTGGGGAGACATCACCTATCCAGTGTTTCTTTCAGGTAATTTCAGAGCATTCTGATGTACGGTTTTAATATTAAGGCCTTAAAGCCAAGGCTATATTGACACTTTTTCAGGCTGTTAAAGGCATATTCTTCTCTTTTTCAGGCTACTCTAAAAAGGAATCCTGACGTTATTCCAGCTCATTCCAAGTCTGGGGACATCACCTATCCAGTGTTTTCTTTCAGGTAATTTCAGAGCATTCTGATGTACGGTTTTAATATTAAGGCCTTAAAACCAAGGCTATATTGACACTTTTTCAGGCTGTTAAAGGCATATTCTTCTCTTTTTCAGGCTACTCTAAAAAGGAATCCTGACGTTATTCCAGCTCCATTCCAAGTCTGGGGGAGACATCACCTATCCAGTGTTTCTTTCAGGTAATTTCAGAGCATTCTGATGTACGGTTTTAATATTAAGGCCTTCAAACCAAGTCTATAGTGACACTTTTTCAGGCTGCTAAAGGCTATATTGACACTTTTTCATGTTGTTAAAGGCATATTCTTCTCTTTTTTAGGCTACTCTAAAAAGGAATCCTGACGTTATTCCAGCTCCATTCCAAGTCTGGGGGAGACATCACCTATCCAGTGTTTCTCTCAGGTAATTTCAGAGCATTCTGATGTACGGTTTTAATATTAAGGCCTTCAAACCAAGTCTATAGTGACACTTTTTCAGGCTGCTAAAGGCTATATTGACACTTTTTCAGGTTGTTAAAGGCATATTCTTCTCTTTTTCAGGCTACTCTAAAAAGGAATCCTGACGTTATTCCAGCTCCATTCCAAGTCTGGGGGAGACATCACCTATCCAGTGTTTCTTTCAGGTAATTTCAGAGCATTCTGATGTACGGTTTTAATAATAAGGCCTTCAAACCAAGTCTATAGTTAAACTTTTTCAGGCTGCTAAAGGCTATATTGACACTTTTTCATGTTGTTAAAGGCATATTCTTGTCTTTTTCAGGCTACTCTAAAAGGAATCCTGACGTTATTCCAGCTTCATTCCAAGTCTGGGGGACATCACCTATCCAGTGTTTCTCTCAGGTAATTTCAGAGCATTCTGATGTACGTTTTAATATTAGGCCTTCAAACCAAGTCTATAGTGACACTTTTTCAGCTGCTAAGGCTATATTGACACTTTTTCATGTTGTTAAAGGCATATTCTTCTCTTTTTCAGGCTACTCTAAAAAGGAATCCTGACGTTATTCCAGCTCCATTCCAAGTCTGGGGGAGACATCACCTATCCAGTGTTTCTTTCAGGTAATTTCAGAGCATTCTGATGTACGGTTTTAATATTAAGGCCTCAAACCAAGTCTATATTGACACTTTTTCAGGCTGCTAAAGGCTATATTGACACTTTTTCATGTTGTTAAGGCATATTCTTCTCTTTTTCAGGCTACTCTAAAAAGGAATCCTGACGTTATTCCAGCTCCATTCCAAGTCTGGGGAGACATCACCTATCCAGTGTTTCTTTCAGGTAATTTCAGAGCATTCTGATGTACGGTTTTTAATATTAAGGCCTTAAAGCCAAGGCTATATTGACACTTTTTCAGGCTGTTAAAGGCATATTCTTCTCTTTTTCAGGCTACTCTAAAAAGGAATCCTGACGTTATTCCAGCTTCATTCCAAGTCTGGGGAGACATCACCTATCCAGTTTCTCTCAGGTAATTTCAGAGCATTCTGATGTACGGTTTTAATATTAAGGCCTTAAACCAAGGCTATATTGACACTTTTCAGGCTGCTAAAGGCTATATTGACACTTTTCATGTTGTTAAGGCATATTCTTCTCTTTTTCAGGCTACTCTAAAAAGGAATCCTGACGTTATTCAGCTCCATTCCAAGTCTGGGGGAGACATCACCTATCCAGTGTTTCTTTCAGGTAATTTCAGAGCATTCTGATGTACGGTTTTAATATTAAGGCCTTCAAACCAAGTCTATAGTGACACTTTTTCAGGCTGCTAAAGGCTATATTGACACTTTTTCATGTTGTTAAAGGCATATTCTTCTCTTTTTCAGGCTACTCTAAAAGGAATCCTGACGTTATTCCAGCTCCATTCCAAGTGGGGGAGACATCACCTATCCAGTGTTTCTCTCAGGTAATTTCAGAGCATTCTGATGTACGGTTTTAATATTAAGGCCTTAAACCAAGGCTATATTGACTTTTTCAGGCTGCTAAAGGCTATATTGACACTTTTTCATGTTGTTAAAGGCATATTCTTCTCTTTTTCAGGCTACTCTAAAAGGAATCCTGACGTTATTCCAGCTCCATTCCAAGTCTGGGGGAGACATCACCTATCCAGTGTTTCTTTCAGGTAATTTCAGAGCATTCTGATGTACGGTTTTAATATTAAGGCCTTAAAGCCAGGCTATATTGACACTTTTTCAGGCTGTTAGGCATATTCTTCTCTTTTTCAGGCTACTCTAAAAGGAATCCTGACGTTATTCCAGCTTCATTCCAAGTCTGGGGAGACATCACCTATCCAGTGTTTCTTTCAGGTAATTTCAGAGCATTCTGATGTACGGTTTTAATATTAAGGCCTTAAGCCAAGGCTATATTGACACTTTTTCAGGCTGCTAAAGGCTATATGACACTTTTTCATGTTGTTAAAGGCATATTCTTCTCTTTTTCAGGCTACTCTAAAAAGGAATCCTGACGTTATTCCAGCTCCATTCCAAGTCTGGGGGAGACATCACCTATCCAGTGTTTCTTTCAGGTAATTTCAGAGCATTCTGATGTACGGTTTTAATATTAGGGCCTTAAACCAAGTCTATATTGACACTTTTTCAGGCTGCTACTATATTGACACTTTTTCATGTTGTTAAAGGCATATTCTTCTCTTTTTCAGGCTACTCTAAAAGGAATCCTGACGTTATTCCAGCTCCATTCCAAGTCTGGGGAGACATCACCTATCCAGTGTTCTTTCAGGTAATTTCAGAGCATTCTGATGTACGTTTTAATATTAAGGCCTTAAACCAAGTCTATAGTGACACTTTTTCAGGCAAAGGCTATATGACACTTTTTCAGGCTGTTAAAGGCATATTCTTCTCTTTTTCAGGCTACTCTAAAAAGGAATCCTGACGTTATTCCAGCTTCATTCCAAGTCTGGGGAGACATCACCTATCCAGTGTTTCTTTCAGGTAATTTCAGAGCATTCTGATGTACGGTTTTAATATTAAGGCCTTAAAGCCAAGGCTATATTGACACTTTTTCAGGCTGCTAAGGCTATATTGACACTTTTTCATGTTGTTAAGGCATATTCTTCTCTTTTTCAGGCTACTCTAAAAAGGAATCCTGACGTTATTCCAGCTCCATTCCAAGTCGGGGGAGACATCACCTATCCAGTGTTTCTTCAGGTAATTTCAGAGCATTCTGATGTACGGTTTTAATATTAAGGCCTTAAAGCCAAGGCTATATTGACACTTTTTCAGGCTGTTAAAGGCATATTCTTCTCTTTTTCAGGCTACTCTAAAAAGGAATCCTGACGTTATTCCAGCTTCATTCCAAGTCTGGGGGAGACATCACCTATCGTGTTTCTCTCAGGTAATTTCAGAGCATTCTGATGTACGGTTTTAATATTAAGCCTTCAAACCAAGTCTATAGTTAACTTTTTCAGGCTGCTAAAGGCTATATTGACACTTTTCATGTTGTTAAAGGCATATTCTTCTCTTTTTTCAGGCTACTCTAAAAAGGAATCCTGACGTTATTCCAGCTCCATTCCAAGTCTGGGAGACATCACCTATCCAGTGTTTCTTTCAGGTAATTTCAGAGCATTCTGATGTACGGTTTTTAATATTAAGGCCTTAAAGCCAAGGCTATATTGACACTTTTTCAGGCTGTTAAAGGCATATTCTTCTCTTTTTCAGGCTACTCTAAAAAGGAATCCTGACGTTATTCCAGCTCCATTCCAAGTCTGGGGGAGACATCACCTATCCAGTGTTTCTTTCAGGTAATTTCAGAGCATTCTGATGTACGGTTTTAATATTAAGGCCTTAAACCAAGGCTATTTGACACTTTTTCAGGCTGCTAAAGGCTATATTGACACTTTTTCATGTTGTTAAAGGCATATTCTTCTCTTTTTCAGGCTACTCTAAAAAGGAATCCTGACGTTATTCCAGCTCCATTCCAAGTCTGGGGGAGACATCACCTATCCAGTGTTTCTCTCAGGTAATTTCAGAGCATTCTGATGTACGGTTTTAATATTAAGGCCTTCAAACCAAGTCTATAGTGACACTTTTTTCAGGCTGCTAAGGCTATATTGACACTTTTTCATGTTGTTAAAGGCATATTCTTCTCTTTTTCAGGCTACTCTAAAAGGAATCCTGACGTTATTCCAGCTTCATTCCAAGTCTGGGGGAGACATCACCTATCCAGTGTTTCTTTCAGGTAATTTCAGAGCATTCTGATGTACGGTTTTAATATTAAGGCCTTAAACCAAGGCTATATTGACACTTTTCAGGCTGCTAAGGCTATATTGACACTTTTCATGTTGTTAAAGGCATATTCTTCTCTTTTCAGGCTACTCTAAAAAGGAATCCTGACGTTATTCCAGCTCCATTCCAAGTCTGGGGGAGACATCACCTATCCAGTGTTTCTCTCAGGTAATTTCAGAGCATTCTGATGTACGGTTTTAATATTAAGGCCTTAAACCAAGTCTATAGTGACACTTTTTCAGGCTGCTAAAGGCTATATTGACACTTTTTCATGTTGTTAAAGGCATATTCTTCTCTTTTTTAGGCTACTCTAAAAAGGAATCCTGACGTTATTCCAGCTCCATTCCAAGTCTGGGGAGACATCACCTATCCAGTGTTTCTTTCAGGTAATTTCAGAGCATTCTGATGTACGGTTTTAATATTAAGGCCTTAAACCAAGTCTATATTGACACTTTTCAGGCTGCTAAAGGCTATATTGACACTTTTTCAGGCTGTTAAAGGCATATTCTTCTCTTTTTCAGGCTACTCTAAAAAGAATCCTGACGTTATTCCAGCTTCATTCCAAGTCTGGGGGAGACATCACCTATCCAGTGTTTCTTTCAGGTAATTTCAGAGCATTCTGATGTACGGTTTTAATATTAAGGCCTTAAACCAGGCTATATTGACACTTTTTCAGGCTGCTAAAGGCTATATTGACACTTTTTCATGTGTTAAGGCATATTCTTCTCTTTTTTCAGGCTACTCTAAAAGGAATCCTGACTTTATTCCAGCTCCATTCCAAGTCTGGGGGAGACATCACCTATCCAGTGTTTCTTCAGGTAATTTCAGAGCATTCTGATGTACGGTTTTAATATTAAGGCCTTAAAGCCAAGGCTATATTGACACTTTTTCAGGCTGTTAAAGGCATATTCTTCTCTTTTTTCAGGCTACTCTAAAAAGGAATCCTGACGTTATTCCAGCTCCATTCCAAGTCTGGGGGAGACATCACCTATCCAGTGTTTCTTTCAGGTAATTTCAGAGCATTCTGATGTACGGTTTTAATATTAAGGCCTTAAACCAAGGCTATAGTGACACTTTTTCAGCTGCTAAGGCTATATTGACACTTTTTCAGGTTGTTAAGGCATATCTTCTCTTTTTCAGGCTACTCTAAAAAGGATCCTGACGTTATTCCAGCTTCATTCCAAGTCTGGGGAGACATCACCTATCCAGTGTTTCTTTCAGGTAATTTCAGAGCATTCTGATGTACGGTTTTAATATTAAGGCCTTAACCAAGGCTATATTGACACTTTTTCAGGCTGTAAAGGCTATATTGACACTTTTTCATGTTGTTAAAGGCATATTCTTCTCTTTTTTGGCTACTCTAAAAAGGAATCCTGACGTTATTCCAGCTCCATTCCAATCTGGGGAGACACATCACCTATCCAGTGTTTCTTTCAGGTAATTTCAGAGCATTCTGATGTACGGTTTTAATATTAAGGCCTTAAAGCCAAGGCTATATTGACACTTTTTCAGGCTGTTAAAGCATATTCTTCTCTTTTTCAGGCTACTCTAAAAAGGAATCCTGACGTTATTCCAGCTTCATTCCAAGTCTGGGGAGACATCACCTATCCAGTGTTTCTTTCAGGTAATTTCAGAGCATTCTGATGTACGGTTTTAATTAACATTTAAGGCTTAAACCAAGGCTTATTGACACTTTTTCAGGCTGTTAAAGGCATATTCTTCTCTTTTTCAGGCTACTCTAAAAAGGAATCCTGACGTTTTTCCAGCTTCATTCCAGTCTGGGGGAGACATCACCTATCCAGTGTTTCTCTCAGGTAATTTCAGAGCATTTTGATGTACGGTTTTAATATTAAGGCCTTCAAACCAAGTCTAAAGTGACACTTTTTCAGGCTGCTAAAGGCTATATTGACACTTTTTCATGTTGTTAAAGGCATATTCTTCTCTTTTTTAGGCTACTCTAAAAAGGAATCCTGACGTTATTCCAGCTCCATTCCAAGTCTGGGGGAGACATCACCTATCCAGTGTTTCTTTCAGGTAATTTCAGAGCATTCTGATGTACGGTTTTAATATTAAGGCCTTCAAACCAAGTCTATAGTGACACTTTTTCAGGCTGCTAAAGGCTATTTGACACTTTTTCATGTTGTTAAAGGCATATTCTTCTCTTTTTCAGGCTACTCTAAAAAGGAATCCTGACGTTATTCCAGCTTCATTCCAAGTCTGGGGGAGACATCACCTATCCAGTGTTTATTTCAGGTAATTTCAGAGCATTCTGATGTACGGTTTTAATATTAAGGCCTTCAAACCAAGTCTATAGTGACACTTTTCAGGCTGCTAAAGGCTATATTGACACTTTTTCATGTTGTTAAAGGCATATTCTTCTCTTTTTGGCTACTCTAAAAAGGAATCCTGACGTTATTCCAGCTCCATTCCAAGTCTGGGGAGACATCACCTATCCAGTGTTTTCTTTCAGGTAATTTCAGAGCATTCTGATGTACGTTTTAATATTAAGGCCTTAAAGCCAAGGCTATATTGACACTTTCAGGCTGTTAAAGGCATATTCTTCTCTTTTTCAGGCTACTCTAAAAAGAATCCTGACGTTATTCCAGCTCCATTCCAAGTCTGGGGAGACATCACCTATCCAGTGTTTCTTTCAGGTAATTTCAGAGCATTCTGATGTACGGTTTTAAATATAAGGCCTTAAAACCAAGGCTATATTGACACTTTTCAGGCTGTTAAGGCATATTCTTCTCTTTTTCAGGCTACTCTAAAAAGGAATCCTGACGTTATTCCAGCTTCATTCCAAGTCTGGGGGAGACATCACCTATCCAGTGTTTCTCTCAGGTAATTTCAGAGCATTCTGATGTACGGTTTTATATTAAGGCCTTCAAACCAAGTCTTATTGACACTTTTTCAGGCTGCTTAAGGCTATATTGACACTTTTTCATGTTGTTAAAGCATATTCTTCTCTTTTTTAGGCTACTCTAAAAAGGAATCCTGACGTTATTCCAGCTCCTCTCCTTCCAAGTCTGGGGAGACATCACCTATCCAGTGTTTCTTTCAGGTAATTTCAGAGCATTCTGATGTACGGTTTTAATATTAAGGCCTTCAAGCCAAGTCTATATTGACACTTTTTCAGGCTGCTAAAGGCTATATTGACACTTTTTTCATGCTGTTAAAGGCATATTCTTCTCTTTTTCAGGCTACTCT
>NW_022604398.1:0-16161 GCF_008692095.1 Etheostoma spectabile
TTTTAAGGCTACTCTAAAAAGAATCCGACGTTATTCCAGCTCCATTCCAAGTCTGGGGAGACATCACCTATCCAGTGTTTCTCTCAGGTAATTTCAGAGCATTCTGATGTACGGTTTTAATATTAAGGCTTCAAACCAAGTCTATAGTGACACTTTTTCAGGCTGCTAAAGGCTATATTGACACTTTTTCAGGTTGTTAAAGGCATATTCTTCTCTTTTTCAGGCTACTCTAAAAAGGAATCCTGACGTTATTCCAGCTCCATTCCAAGTCTGGGGGAGACATCACCTATCCAGTGTTCCTTCAGGTAATTTCAGAGCATTCTGATGTACGGTTTTATATTAGGCCTTAAAACCAAGGCTATATTGACATTTTTTCAGGCTGCTAAAGGCTATATTGACACTTTTTCAGGTTGTTAAAGGCATATTCTTCTCTTTTCAGGCTACTCTAAAAAGGAATCCTGACGTTATTCCAGCTCCATTCCAAGTCTGGGGAGACATCACCTATCCAGTGTTTCTTCAGGTAATTCAGAGCATTCTGATGTACGGTTTTAATATTAAGGCCTTAAAGCCAAGGCTATATTGACACTTTTTCAGGCTGTTAAAGGCATATCTTCTCTTTTTCAGGCTACTCTAAAAAGGAATCCTGACGTTATTCAGCTTCATTCCAAGTCTGGGGGAGACATCACCTATCCAGTGTTTCTTCAGGTAATTTCAGAGCATTCTGATGTACGGTTTTAATATTAAGGCCTTAAAACCAAGGCTATATTGACACTTTTTCAGGCTGTTAAAGGCTATATTGACACTTTTTCATGTGTTAAAGGCATATTCTTCTCTTTTTCAGGCTACTCTAAAAGGAATCTGACGTTATTCCAGCTCCATTCCAAGTCTGGGGGAGACATCACCTATCCAGTGTTTCTTCAGGTAATTTCAGAGCATTCTGATGTACGGTTTTAATATTAAGGCCTTAAAGCCAAGTCTATATTGACACTTTTTCAGGCTGCTAAAGGCTATATTGACACTTTTCATGTTGTTAAAGGTATTCTCTTTTTTAGGCTACTCTAAAAAGGAATCCTGACGTTATTCCAGCTCATTCCAAGTCTGGGGGAGACATCACCTATCCAGTGTTTCTTTCAGGTAATTTCAGAGCATTCTGATGTACGGTTTAATATTAAGGCCTTAAACCAAGGCTATATTGACACTTTTTCAGGCTGCTAAAGGCTATATTGACACTTTTTCATGTTGTTAAAGGCATATTCTTCTCTTTTCAGGCTACTCTAAAAAGGAATCCTGACGTTATTCAGCTCCATTCCAAGTCTGGGGGAGACATCACCTATCAGTGTTTCTTTCAGGTAATTTCAGAGCATTCTGATGTACGGTTTTAATATTAAGGCCTTAAAACCAAGGCTATATTGACACTTTTTCAGGCTGCTAAAGGCTATATTGACACTTTTCATGTTGTTAAAGGCATATTCTCTCTTTTTCAGGCTACTCTAAAAAGGAATCCTGACGTTATTCCAGCTCCATTCCAAGTCTGGGGGAGACATCACCTATCCAGTGTTTCTTCAGGTAATTTCAGAGCATTCTGATGTACGGTTTTAATATTAAGGCCTTAAACCAAGTCTATAGTGACATTTTTCAGGCTGCTAAAGGCTATATTGACACTTTTTCAGGTTGTTAAAGGCATATTTCTCTTTTTCAGGCTACTCTAAAAAGGAATCCTGACGTTATTCCAGCTCCATTCCAAGTCTGGGGGAGACATCACTATCCAGTGTTTCTTTCAGGTAATTTCAGAGCATTCTGATGTACGGTTTAATATTAAGGCCTTAAAGCCAAGGCTATATTGACACTTTTTCAGGCTGCTAAAGGCTATATTGACACTTTTTCATGTTGTTAAAGGCATATTCTCTTTTTCAGGCTACTCTAAAAAGGAATCCTGACGTTATTCCAGCTCCATTCCAAGTCTGGGGGAGACATCACCTATCCAGTGTTTCTTCAGGTAATTTCAGAGCATTCTGATGTACGGTTTTATATTAAGCCTTCAAACCAGTCTATAGTGACACTTTTTCAGGCTGCAAAGGCTATATGACACTTTTTCATGTTGTTAAAGGCATATTCTTCTCTTTTTCAGGCTACTCTAAAAAGGAATCCTGACGTTATTCCAGCTCCATTCCAAGTCTGGGGGAGACATCACCTATCCAGTGTTTCTTTCAGGTAATTTCAGAGCATTCTGATGTACGGTTTTAATATTAAGGCCTTAAAGCCAAGGCTATATTGACACTTTTTCAGGGCTAAAGGCTATATGACACTTTTCATGTTGTTAAAGGCATATTCTTCTCTTTTTCAGGCTACTCTAAAAAGGAATCCTGACGTTATTCCAGCTCCATTCCAAGTCTGGGGGAGACATCACCTATCCAGTGTTTCTTCAGGTAATTTCAGAGCATTCTGATGTACGGTTTTAATATTAAGGCCTTAAAACCAAGTCTATAGTGACACTTTTTCAGGCTGCTAAAGGCTATATTGACACTTTTTCATGTGTTAAAGGCATATTCTTCTCTTTTTCAGGCTACTCTAAAAGGAATCCTGACGTTATTCCAGCTCCATTCCAAGTCTGGGGGAGACATCACCTATCCAGTGTTTCTTCAGGTAATTCAGAGCATTCTGATGTACGGTTTTAATATAAGGCCTTCAAACCAAGTCTATAGTGACACTTTTTCAGGCTGCTAAAGGCTATATTGACACTTTTTCATGTTGTTAAAGGCATATCTTCTCTTTTTCAGGCTACTCTAAAAAGGAATCCTGACGTTATTCCAGCTCCATTCCAAGTCTGGGGGAGACATCACCTATCCAGTGTTCTTCAGGTAATTTCAGAGCATTCTGATGTACGGTTTTAATATTAAGGCCTTAAAGCCAAGGCTATATTGACACTTTTTCAGGCTGCTAAAGGCTATATTGACACTTTTTCATGTTGTTAAAGGCATATTCTTTCTTTTTGGCTACTCTAAAAGGAATCCTGACGTTATTCCAGCTCCATTCCAAGTCTGGGGGAGACATCACCTATCCAGTGTTCTTTCAGGTAATTTCAGAGCATTCTGATGTACGGTTTTAATATTAAGGCCTTCAAACCAAGTCTATAGTGACACTTTTCAGGCTGCTAAAGGCTATATGACACTTTTTCATGTTGTTAAAGGCATATTCTTCTCTTTTCAGGCTACTCTAAAAAGGAATCCTGACGTTATTCCAGCTCCATTCCAAGTCTGGGGAGACATCACCTATCCAGTGTTTCTTTCAGGTAATTTCAGAGCATTCTGATGTACGGTTTTAATATTAAGGCCTTAAAGCCAAGGCTATATTGACACTTTTTCAGGCTGTTAAAGGCATATTGACACTTTTTCATGTGTTAAAGGCATATTCTCTCTTTTCAGGCTACTCTAAAAAGGAATCCTGACGTTATTCCAGCTCCATTCCAAGTCTGGGGGAGACATCACCTATCCAGTGTTTCTTTCAGGTAATTTCAGAGCATTCTGATGTACGGTTTTAATATAAGGCCTTAAAACCAAGGCTATATTGACACTTTTTCATGTGTTAAAGGCATATTCTTCTCTTTTTCAGGCTACTCTAAAAAGGAATCCTGACGTTATTCCAGCTCCATTCCAAGTCTGGGGAGACATCACCTATCCAGTGTTTCTTTCAGGTAATTTCAGAGCATTCTGATGTACGGTTTTAATATTAAGGCCTTAAAAGCCAAGGCTATATTGACACTTTTTCATGGCTGTTAAAGGCATATTCTTCTCTTTTTCAGGCTACTCTAAAAAGGAATCCTGACGTTATTCCAGCTCATTCCAAGTCTGGGGGAGACATCACCTATCCAGTGTTTCTTTCAGGTAATTTCAGAGCATTCTGATGTACGGTTTTAATATTAAGGCCTTAAACCAAGGCTATATTGACACTTTTTCAGGCTGCTAAGGCTATATTGACACTTTTTCATGTTGTTAAAGGCATATTCTTCTCTTTTTCAGGCTACTCTAAAAAGGAATCCTGACGTATTCCAGCTCCATTCCAAGTCTGGGGGAGACATCACCTATCCAGTGTTTCTTTCAGGTAATTTCAGAGCATTCTGATGTACGGTTTTAATATTAAGGCCTTCAAACCAAGTCTATAGTGACATTTTTCAGGCTGCTAAAGGCTATATTGACACTTTTTCATGTTGTTAAAGGCATATTCTTCTCTTTTTCAGGCTACTCTAAAAAGGAATCCTGACGTTATTCCAGCTCCATTCCAAGTCTGGGGGAGACATCACCTATCCAGTGTTTCTTCAGGTAATTTCAGAGCATTCTGATGTACGGTTTTAATATTAAGGCCTTAAAACCAAGGCTATATTGACACTTTTTCAGGCTGCTAAAGGCTATATTGACACTTTTCATGTTGTTAAAGGCATATTCTTCTCTTTTTCAGGCTACTCTAAAAAGGAATCCTGACGTTATTCCAGCTCCATTCCAAGTCTGGGGGAGACATCACCTATCCAGTGTTTCTTTCAGGTAATTTCAGAGCATTCTGATGTACGGTTTTAATATTAAGCCTTAAAACCAAGGCTATAGTGACACTTTTCAGGCTGCTAAAGGCTATATTGACACTTTTTCATGTTGTTAAAGGCATATTCTTCTCTTTTTCAGGCTACTCTAAAAAGGAATCCTGACGTTATTCCAGCTCCATTCCAAGTCTGGGGAGACATCACCTATCCAGTGTTTCTTTCAGGTAATTTCAGAGCATTCTGATGTACGGTTTTAATATTAAGGCCTTAAAGCCAGGCTATATTGACACTTTTTCAGCTGCTAAAGGCTATATTGACACTTTTCATGTTGTTAAAGGCATATTCTTCTCTTTTTCAGGCTACTCTAAAAAGGAATCCTGACGTTATTCCAGCTCCATTCCAAGTCTGGGGGAGACATCACCTATCCAGTGTTTCTTTCAGGTAATTTCAGAGCATTCTGATGTACGGTTTAATATTAAGGCCTTAAACCAAGGCTATAGTGACACTTTTTCAGGCTGCTAAAGGCTATATTGACACTTTTTCATGTTGTTAAAGGCATATTCTTCTCTTTTTCAGGCTACTCTAAAAAGGAATCCTGACGTTATTCCAGCTCCATTCCAAGTCTGGGGGAGACATCACCTATCCAGTGTTTCTTTCAGGTAATTTCAGAGCATTCTGATGTACGGTTTAATATTAAGGCCTTAAAACCAAGGCTATATGACACTTTTTCAGGCTGCTAAAGGCTATATTGACACTTTTTCATGTTGTTAAAGGCATATTCTTCTCTTTTTCAGGCTACTCTAAAAAGGAATCCTGACGTTATTCCAGCTCCATTCCAAGTCTGGGGGAGACATCACCTATCCAGTGTTTCTTTCAGGTAATTTCAGAGCATTCTGATGTACGGTTTTAATATTAAGGCCTTAAAACCAAGGCTATATTGACACTTTTTCAGGCTGCTAAAGGCTATTTTGACACTTTTTCATGTTGTTAAAGGCATATTCTTCTCTTTTTCAGGCTACTCTAAAAAGGAATGCTGACGTTATTCCAGCTTCATTCCAAGTCTGGGGGAGACATCACCTATCCAGTGTTTCTTTCAGGTAATTTCAGAGCATTCTGATGTACGGTTTTAATATTAAGGCCTTAAAGCCAAGGCTATATTGACACTTTTTCAGGCTGTTAAAGGCATATTCTTCTCTTTTTTCAGGCTACTCTAAAAAGGAATCCTGACGTTATTCCAGCTCCATCCAAGTCTGGGGGAGACATCACCTATCCAGTGTTTCTTTCAGGTAATTTCAGAGCATTCTGATGTACGGTTTTAATATTAAGGCCTTAAAACCAAGTCTATGTGACACTTTTTCAGGCTGCTAAAGGCTATATTGACACTTTTTCATGTTGTTAAAGGCATATTCTTCTCTTTTTCAGGCTACTCTGAAAAGGAATCCTGACATTATTCCAGCTCCATTCCAAGTCTGGGGGAGACATCACCTATCCAGTGTTTCTTTCAGGTAATTTCAGAGCATTCTGATGTACGGTTTTAATATTAAGGCCTTCAAACCAAGTCTATAGTGACACTTTTTCAGGCTGCTAAAGGCTATATTGACACTTTTTCATGTTGTTAAAGGCATATTCTTCTCTTTTTCAGGCTACTCTAAAAAGGAATCCTGACGTTATTCCAGCTCCATTCCAAGTCTGGGGGAGACATCACCTATCCAGTGTTTCTTTCAGGTAATTTCAGAGCATTCTGATGTACGGTTTTAATATTAAGGCCTTAAAGCCAAGGCTATATTGACATTTTTTCAGGCTGCTAAAGGCTATATTGACACTTTTTCATGTTGTTAAAGGCATATTCTTCTCTTTTTCAGGCTACTCTAAAAAGGAATCCTGACGTTATTCCAGCTCCATTCCAAGTCTGGGGGAGACATCACCTATCCAGTGTTTCTTTCAGGTAATTTCAGAGCATTCTGATGTACGGTTTTAATATTAAGGCCTTAAAGCCAAGGCTATATTGACACTTTTTCAGGCTGTTAAAGGCATATTCTTCTCTTTTTCAGGCTACTCTAAAAAGGAATCCTGACGTTATTCCAGCTTCATTCCAAGTCTCGGGGAGACATCACCTATCCAGTGTTTCTTTCAGGTAATTTCAGAGCATTCTGATGTACGGTTTTAATATTAAGGCCTTAAAACCAAGGCTATATTGACACTTTTTCAGGCTGTTAAAGGCTATATTGACACTTTTTCATGTTGTTAAAGGCATATTCTTCTCTTTTTCAGGCTACTCTAAAAAGGAATCCTGACGTTATTCCAGCTCCATTCCAAGTCTGGGGGAGACATCACCTATCCAGTGTTTCTTTCAGGTAATTTCAGAGCATTCTGATGTACGGTTTTAATATTAAGGCCTTAAACCAAGTCTATATTGACACTTTTTCAGGCTGCTAAAGGCTATATTGACACTTTTTCATGTTGTTAAAGGCATATTCTTCTCTTTTTCAGGCTACTCTAAAAAGGAATCCTGACGTTATTCCAGCTCATTCCAAGTCTGGGGGAGACATCACCTATCCAGTGTTTCTTTCAGGTAATTTCAGAGCATTCTGATGTACGGTTTTAATATTAAGGCCTTAAAACCAAGGCTATAGTGACACTTTTTCAGGCTGCTAAAGGCTATATTGACACTTTTTCATGTTGTTAAAGGCATATTCTTCTCTTTTTCAGGCTACTCTAAAAGGAATCCTGACGTTATTCCAGCTCCATTCCAAGTCTGGGGAGACATCACCTATCCAGTGTTTCTTTCAGGTAATTTCAGAGCATTCTGATGTACGGTTTTAATATTAAGGCCTTCAAACCAAGTCTATATGACACTTTTTCAGGCTGCTAAAGGCTATATTGACACTTTTTCATGTTGTTAAAGGCATATTCTTCTCTTTTTCAGGCTACTCTAAAAAGGAATCCTGACGTTATTCCAGCTCCATTCCAAGTCTGGGGGAGACATCACCTATCCAGTGTTTCTTCAGGTAATTTCAGAGCATTCTGATGTACGGTTTTAATATTAAGGCCTTAAACCAAGGCTATATTGACACTTTTTCAGGCTGCTAAAGGCTATATGACCTTTTCTGTTGTAAAGGCATATTCTTCTTTTTCAGGCTACTCTAAAAGGAATCCTGACGTTATTCCAGCTCCATTCCAAGTCTGGGGGAGACATCACCTATCCAGTGTTTCTCTCAGGTAATTTCAGAGCATTCTGATGTACGGTTTTAATATTAAGGCCTTAAACCAAGGCTATATTGACACTTTTTCAGGCTGCTAAAGGCTATATTGACACTTTTTCATGTTGTTAAAGGCATATTCTTCTCTTTTTCAGGCTACTCTAAAAAGGAATCCTGACGTTATTCCAGCTCCATTCCAAGTCTGGGGGAGACATCACCTATCCAGTGTTTCTTTCAGGTAATTTCAGAGCATTCTGATGTACGGTTTTAATATTAAGGCCTTCAAACCAAGTCTATAGTGACACTTTTTCAGCTGCTAAAGGCTATATTGACACTTTTTCATGTTGTTAAAGGCATATTCTTCTCTTTTTCAGGCTACTCTAAAAGGAATCCTGACGTTATTCCAGCTCCATTCCAAGTCTGGGGGAGACATCACCTATCCAGTGTTTCTTTCAGGTAATTTCAGAGCATTCTGATGTACGGTTTTAATATTAAGGCCTTAAAGCCAAGGCTATATGACACTTTTTCAGGCTGCTAAAGGCTATATTGACACTTTTTCATGTTGTTAAAGGCATATTCTTCTCTTTTCAGGCTACTCTAAAAGGAATCCTGACGTTATTCCAGCTCCATTCCAAGTCTGGGGGAGACATCACCTATCCAGTGTTTCTTTCAGGTAATTTCAGAGCATTCTGATGTACGGTTTTAATATTAAGGCCTTAAACCAAGCTATATTGACACTTTTTCAGGCTGCTAAAGGCTATATTGACACTTTTTCATGTTGTTAAAGGCATATTCTTCTCTTTTTCAGGCTACTCTAAAAAGGAATCCTGACGTTATTCCAGCTCCATTCCAAGTCTGGGGAGACATCACCTATCCAGTGTTTCTTTCAGGTAATTTCAGAGCATTCTGATGTACGGTTTTAATATTAAGGCCTTCAAACCAAGTCTATAGTGACACTTTTCAGGCTGCTAAAGGCTATATTGACACTTTTTCATGTTGTTAAAGGCATATTCTTCTCTTTTTCAGGCTACTCTAAAAGGAATCCTGACGTTATTCCAGCTCCATTCCAAGTCTGGGGAGACATCACCTATCCAGTGTTTCTTTCAGGTAATTTCAGAGCATTCTGATGTACGGTTTTAATATTAAGGCCTTAAAGCCAAGGCTATATTGACACTTTTTCAGGCTGCTAAAGGCTATATTGACACTTTTCATGTTGTTAAAGGCATATTCTTCTCTTTTTCAGGCTACTCTAAAAAGGAATCCTGACGTTATTCCAGCTCCATTCCAAGTCTGGGGAGACATCACCTATCCAGTGTTTCTTTCAGGTAATTTCAGAGCATTCTGATGTACGGTTTTAATATTAAGGCCTTAAAGCCAAGGCTATATTGACACTTTTCAGGCTGTTAAAGGCATATTCTTCTCTTTTTCAGGCTACTCTAAAAAGGAATCCTGACGTTATTCCAGCTCCATTCCAAGTCTGGGGGAGACATCACCTATCCAGTGTTTCTTTCAGGTAATTTCAGAGCATTCTGATGTACGGTTTTAATATTAAGGCCTTAAACCAAGGCTATATTGACACTTTTTCAGGCTGCTAAAGGCTATATTGACACTTTTTCATGTTGTTAAAGGCATATTCTTCTCTTTTTCAGGCTACTCTAAAAAGGAATCCTGACGTTATTCCAGCTCCATTCCAAGTCTGGGGGAGACATCACCTATCCAGTGTTTCTTTCAGGTAATTTCAGAGCATTCTGATGTACGGTTTTAATATTAAGGCCTTAAACCAAGTCTATATTGACACTTTTTCAGCTGCTAAGGCTATATTGACACTTTTTCATGTTGTTAAAGGCATATTCTTCTCTTTTTCAGGCTACTCTAAAAAGGAATCCTGACGTTATTCCAGCTCCATTCCAAGTCTGGGGGAGACATCACCTATCCAGTGTTTCTTTCAGGTAATTTCAGAGCATTCTGATGTACGGTTTTAATATTAAGGCCTTCAAACCAAGTCTATAGTTGACACTTTTTCAGGCTGCTAAAGGCTATATTGACACTTTTTCATGTTGTTAAAGGCATATTCTTCTCTTTTTCAGGCTACTCTAAAAAGGAATCCTGACGTTATTCCAGCTTCATTCCAAGTCTGGGGGAGACATCACCTATCCAGTGTTTCTTTCAGGTAATTTCAGAGCATTCTGATGTACGGTTTTAATATTAAGGCCTTAAAGCCAAGGCTATATTGACACTTTTTCAGGCTGCTAAAGGCTATATTGACACTTTTTCATGTTGTTAAAGGCATATTCTTCTCTTTTTCAGGCTACTCTAAAAAGGAATCCTGACGTTATTCCAGCTCCATTCCAAGTCTGGGGGAGACATCACCTATCCAGTGTTTCTTTCAGGTAATTTCAGAGCATTCTGATGTACGGTTTTAATATTAAGGCCTTCAAACCAAGTCTATAGTGACACTTTTTCAGGCTGCTAAAGGCTATATTGACACTTTTTCATGTTGTTAAAGGCATATTCTTCTCTTTTTCAGGCTACTCTAAAAAGGAATCCTGACGTTATTCCAGCTCCATTCCAAGTCTGGGGGAGACATCACCTATCCAGTGTTTCTTTCAGGTAATTTCAGAGCATTCTGATGTACGGTTTTAATAAGGCCTTAAGCCAAGTCTATATGACACTTTTTCGGCTGCAAAGGCTATATTGACACTTTTTCATGTTGTTAAAGGCATATTCTTCTCTTTTTCAGGCTACTCTAAAAGGAATCCTGACGTTATTCCAGCTCATTCCAAGTCTGGGGAGACATCACCTATCCAGTGTTTCTTCAGGTAATTTCAGAGCATTCTGATGTACGGTTTTAATATTAAGGCCTTAAACCAAGGCTATATTGACACTTTTTCAGGCTGCTAAAGGCTATATTGACACTTTTCATGTTGTTAAAGGCATATTCTTCTCTTTTTAGGCTACTCTAAAAAGGAATCCTGACGTTATTCCAGCTCCATTCCAAGTCTGGGGGAGACATCACCTATCCAGTGTTTCTTTCAGGTAATTTCAGAGCATTCTGATGTACGGTTTTAATATTAAGGCCTTCAAACCAAGTCTATAGTGACACTTTTCAGGCTGCTAAAGGCTATATTGACACTTTTTCATGTTGTTAAAGGCATATTCTCTCTTTTTCAGGCTACTCTAAAAAGGAATCCTGACGTTATTCCAGCTTCATTCCAAGTCTCGGGGAGACATCACCTATCCAGTGTTTCTTTCAGGTAATTTCAGAGCATTCTGATGTACGGTTTTAATATTAAGGCCTTAAAGCCAAGGCTATATTGACACTTTTTCAGGCTGCTAAAGGCTATATTGACACTTTTTCATGTTGTTAAAGGCATATTCTTCTCTTTTTCAGGCTACTCTAAAAAGGAATCCTGACGTTATTCCAGCTCCATTCCAAGTCTGGGGGAGACATCACCTATCCAGTGTTTCTTTCAGGTAATTTCAGAGCATTCTGATGTACGGTTTTAATATTAAGGCCTTCAAACCAAGTCTATATTGACACTTTTTCAGGCTGCTAAAGGCTATATTGACACTTTTTCATGTTGTTAAAGGCATATTCTTCTCTTTTTCAGGCTACTCTAAAAAGGAATCCTGACGTTATTCCAGCTCCATTCCAAGTCTGGGGGAGACATCACCTATCCAGTGTTTCTTTCAGGTAATTTCAGAGCATTCTGATGTACGGTTTTAATATTAAGGCCTTAAAGCCAAGGCTATATTGACACTTTTTCAGGCTGCTAAAGGCTATATTGACACTTTTTCATGTTGTTAAAGGCATATTCTTCTCTTTTTCAGGCTACTCTAAAAAGGAATCCTGACGTTATTCCAGCTCCATTCCAAGTCTGGGGGAGACATCACCTATCCAGTGTTTCTTTCAGGTAATTTCAGAGCATTCTGATGTACGGTTTTAATATTAAGGCCTTAAAGCCAAGGCTATATTGACACTTTTTCAGGCTGTTAAAGGCATATTCTTCTCTTTTTCAGGCTACTCTAAAAAGGAATCCTGACGTTATTCCAGCTCCATTCCAAGTCTGGGGGAGACATCACCTATCCAGTGTTTCTTTCAGGTAATTTCAGAGCATTCTGATGTACGGTTTTAATATTAAGGCCTTAAACCAAGCTATATTGACACTTTTTCAGGCTGCTAAAGGCTATATTGACACTTTTTCATGTTGTTAAAGGCATATTCTTCTCTTTTTCAGGCTACTCTAAAAAGGAATCCTGACGTTATTCCAGCTCCATTCCAAGTCTGGGGGAGACATCACCTATCCAGTGTTTCTTTCAGGTAATTTCAGAGCATTCTGATGTACGGTTTTAATATTAAGGCCTTAAAGCCAAGGCTATATTGACACTTTTTCAGGCTGCTAAAGGCTATATTGACACTTTTTCATGTTGTTAAAGGCATATTCTTCTCTTTTTCAGGCTACTCTAAAAAGGAATCCTGACGTTATTCCAGCTCCATTCCAAGTCTGGGGGAGACATCACCTATCCAGTGTTTCTTTCAGGTAATTTCAGAGCATTCTGATGTACGGTTTTAATATTAAGGCCTTAAACCAAGGCTATAGTGACACTTTTTCAGGCTGCTAAAGGCTATATTGACACTTTTTCAGGCTGTTAAAGGCATATTCTTCTCTTTTTCAGGCTACTCTAAAAAGGAATCCTGACGTTATTCCAGCTCCATTCCAAGTCTGGGGGAGACATCACCTATCCAGTGTTTCTTTCAGGTAATTTCAGAGCATTCTGATGTACGGTTTTAATATTAAGGCCTTAAAGCCAAGTCTATATTGACACTTTTTCAGGCTGCTAAAGGCTATATTGACACTTTTTCATGTTGTTAAAGGCATATTCTTCTCTTTTTCAGGCTACTCTAAAAGGAATCCTGACGTTATTCCAGCTCCATTCCAAGTCTGGGGGAGACATCACCTATCCAGTGTTTCTTTCAGGTAATTTCAGAGCATTCTGATGTACGGTTTTAATATTAAGGCCTTAAAAGCCAAGGCTATATTGACACTTTTTCATGCTGTTAAAGGCATATTCTTCTCTTTTTCAGGCTACTCTAAAAAGGAATCCTGACGTTATTCCAGCTCCATTCCAAGTCTGGGGGAGACATCACCTATCCAGTGTTTCTTTCAGGTAATTTCAGAGCATTCTGATGTACGGTTTTAATATTAAGGCCTTAAACCAAGGCTATATTGACACTTTTTCAGGCTGCTAAAGGCTATATTGACACTTTTCATGTTGTTAAAGCATATTCTTCTCTTTTTCAGGCTACTCTAAAAAGGAATCCTGACGTTATTCCAGCTTCATTCCAAGTCTGGGGAGACATCACCTATCCAGTGTTTCTTTCAGGTAATTTCAGAGCATTCTGATGTACGGTTTTAATATTAAGGCCTTAAACCAAGGCTATATTGACACTTTTTCAGGCTGCTAAAGGCTATATTGACACTTTTTCATGTTGTTAAAGGCATATTCTTCTCTTTTTCAGGCTACTCTAAAAAGGAATCCTGACGTTATTCCAGCTCCATTCCAAGTCTGGGGGAGACATCACCTATCCAGTTTTCTTTCAGGTAATTTCAGAGCATTCTGATGTACGGTTTTAATATTAGGCCTTAAACCAAGTCTATAGTGACACTTTTTCAGGCTGCTAAAGGCTATATTGACACTTTTTCATGTTGTTAAAGGCATATTCTTCTCTTTTTTAGGCTACTCTAAAAGGAATCCTGACGTTATTCCAGCTCCATTCCAAGTCTGGGGGAGACATCACCTATCCAGTGTTTCTTTCAGGTAATTTCAGAGCATTCTGATGTACGGTTTTAATATTAAGGCCTTAAAGCCAAGGCTATATTGACACTTTTTCAGGCTGCTAAGGCTATATTGACACTTTTTCATGTTTTAAAGGCATATTCTTCTCTTTTTCGGCTACTCTAAAAGGAATCCTGACGTTTATTCCAGCTCCATTCCAAGTCTGGGGGAGACATCACCTATCCAGTGTTTCTTTCAGGTAATTTCAGAGCATTCTGATGTACGGTTTTAATATTAAGCCTTCAACCAAGTCTATAGTGACACTTTTTCAGGCTGCTAAAGGCTATATTGACACTTTTTCATGTTGTTAAAGGCATATTCTTCTCTTTTTTAGGCTACTCTAAAAGGAATCCTGACGTTATTCCAGCTCCATTCCAAGTCTGGGGGAGACATCACCTATCCAGTGTTTCTTTCAGGTAATTTCAGAGCATTCTGATGTACGGTTTTTATATTAAGGCCTTCAAACCAAGTCTATATTGACACTTTTTCAGGCTGCTAAAGCTATATTGACACTTTTCATGTTGTTAAGGCATATTCTTCTCTTTTTCAGGCTACTCTAAAAAGGAATCCTGACGTTATTCCAGCTCCATTCCAAGTCTGGGGGAGACATCACCTATCCAGTGTTTCTTTCAGGTAATTTCAGAGCATTCTGATGTACGGTTTTAATATTAGGCCTTCAACCAAGTCTATATTGACCTTTTTCAGGCTGCTAAAGGCTATATTGACACTTTTTCAGGCTGTTAAAGGCATATCTTCTCTTTTCAGGCTACTCTAAAAGGAATCCTGACGTTATTCCAGCTTCATTCCAAGTCTGGGGAGACATCACCTATCCAGTTTTCTTTCAGGTAATTTCAGAGCATTCTGATGTACGGTTTTAATATTAAGGCCTTAAAACCAAGGCTATATTGACTTTTTTTTCAGGCTGCTAAGGCTATATTGACACTTTTTCATGTTGTTAAGGCATATTCTTCTCTTTTTCAGGCTACTCTAAAAGGAATCCTGACGTTATTCCAGCTCCATTCCAAGTCTGGGGGAGACATCACCTATCCATGTTTTCTTTCAGGTAATTTCAGAGCATTCTGATGTACGGTTTTAATATTAAGGCCTTAAAGCCAAGCTATATTGACACTTTTTCAGGCTGTTAAAGGCATATTCTTCTCTTTTTTCAGGCTACTCTAAAAGGATCCTGACGTTATTCCAGCTCCATTCCAAGTCTGGGGGAGACATCACCTATCCAGTGTTTCTTTCAGGTAATTTCAGAGCATTCTGATGTACGGTTTTAATATTAAGGCCTTAAAACCAAGTCTATATGACACTTTTTCAGGCTGTTAAGGCTATATTGACACTTTTTCATTTGTTAAAGGCATATTCTTCTCTTTTTTCAGGCTACTCTCTGAAAAGGAATCCTGACGTTATCCCCTCCATTCCAAGTCTGGGGGAGACATCACCTATCCAGTGTTTTCTTTCAGGTAATTTCAGAGCATTCTGATGTACGTTTTAATATTAGGGCTTCAAACCCAGTCTATATTGACCTTTTTCAGGCTGCTAAGGCTATATTGACACTTTTTCATGTTGTTAAAGGCATATTCTTCTCTTTTTCAGGCTACTCTAAAAAGGAATCCTGACGTTATTCCAGCTCCATTCCAAGTCTGGGGAGACATCACCTATCCAGTGTTTTCTTTCAGGTAATTTCAGAGCATTCTGATGTACGTTTTTATATTAAGGCCTTCAACCAAGTCTATAGACACTTTTTCAGGCTGCTAAAGGCTATATTACACTTTTTCATGTTGTTAAAGGCATATTCTTCTCTTTTTCAGGCTACTCTAAAAAGAATCCTGACGTTATTCCAGCTCCATTCCAAGTCTGGGGGAGACATCACCTATCCAGTGTTTCTTTCAGGTAATTTCAGAGCATTCTGATGTACGGTTTAATATTAAGGCCTTAAACCAAGGCTATATTGACATTTTTTCAGGCTGCTAAAGGCTATATGACACTTTTTCATGTTGTTCAAGGCATATTCTTCTCTTTTTCAGGCTACTCTAAAAAGGAATCCTGACGTTATTCCAGCTCCATTCCAATCTGGGGGAGACATCACCTATCCAGTGTTTCTTTCAGGTAATTTCAGAGCATTCTGATGTACGGTTTTAATATTAAGCCTTCAAACCAAGGCTATTGACACTTTTTCAGGCTGCTAAAGGCTATATTGACACTTTTTCATGTTGTTAAAGGCATATTCTTCTCTTTTTTCAGGCTACTCTGAAAGAAATCCTGACGTTATTCCAGCTCCATTCCAATTCTGGGGGAGACATCACCTATCCAGTGTTTCTTTCAGTAATTTCAGAGCATTCTGATGTACGGTTTTAATATTAAGGCCTTAAAGCCAAGTCTATAGTGACACTTTTTTCAGGCTGCTAAAGGCTATATTGACACTTTTTTCATGTTGTTAAAGCATATCTTCTCTTTTTTAGGCTACTCTAAAAAGGAATCCTGACGTTATTCCAGCTCCATTCCAAGTCTGGGGGAGACATCACCTATCCAGTGTTTCTTTCAGGTATTTCAGAGCATTCTGATGTACGGTTTTAATATTAAGGCCTT
>NW_022604399.1:0-45047 GCF_008692095.1 Etheostoma spectabile
ATTCTTCTCTTTTTCAGGCTACTCTAAAAGGAATCCTGACGTTATTCCAGCTTCATTCCAAGTCTGGGGGAACATCACCTATCCAGTGTTTCTTTCAGGTAATTCAGAGCATCTGATGTACGGTTTTAATATTAAGGCCTTAAAACCAAGGCTATATGACACTTTTTCAGGCTGTTAAAGGCTATATTGACACTTTTTCATGTTGTTAAGGCATAGCTTCTCTCTTTTCAGGCTACTCTAAAAGGAATCCTGACGTTATTCCAGCTCCATTCCAAGTCTGGGGGAGACATCACCTATCCAGTGTTTCTTTCAGGTAATTTCAGAGCATTCTGATGTTACGTTTTAATATTAAGCCTTCAACCAAGTCTATAGTGACCTTTTTCAGGCTGCTAAAGGCTATATTGACACTTTTTCATGTTGTTAAAGGCATATTCTTCTCTTTTCAGGCTACTCTAAAAGGAATCCTGCGTTATTCCAGCTCCATTCCAAGTCTGGGGGAGACATCACCTATCCAGTGTTTCTTTCAGGTAATTTCAGAGCATTCTGATGTACGGTTTTAATATTAAGGCCTTAAAGCCACTGGCCATATTGACACTTTGTCATGTTGTTAAAGGCATATTCTTCTCTTTTTCAGGCTACTCTAAAAAGGAATCCTGACGTTATTCCAGCTCCATTCCAAGTCTGGGGGACATCACCTATCCAGTGTTTCTTTCAGGTAATTTCAGAGCATCTGATGTACGGTTTTAATATAAGGCCTTCAAACCAAGTCTATATTGACACTTTTTCAGGCTGCTAAAGGCTATATTGACACTTTTTTTCATGGTGTTAAAGGCATATTCTTCTCTTTTTCAGGCTACTCTAAAAGGAATCCTGACGTTTATTCCAGCTCCATTCCAAGTCTGGGGGAGACATCACCTATCCAGTGTTTCTTTCAGGTAATTTCAGAGCATTCTGATGTACGGTTTTAATATTAAGGCCTTAAACCAAGGCTATATGACACTTTTCAGGCTGTTAAAGGCATATCCTTCTCTTTTTCAGGCTACTCTAAAAGAATCCTGACGTTATTCCAGCTCATTCCAAGTCTGGGGGACATCACCTATCCAGTGTTTCTTTCAGGTAATTTCAGAGCATTCTGATGTACGGTTTTAATATTAAGGCCTTAAACCAAGTCAATGCATATTGAAAACCTTTTCATGCTGTTAAAGGCATATTCTTCTCTTTTTCAGGCTACTCTAAAAAGGAATCCTGACTTTCCAGCTCCATTCCAAGTGTGGGGGAGACATCACCTATCCAGTGTTTCTTCTCAGGTAATTTCAGAGCATTCTGATGTACGGTTTTAAATATAAGGCCTTCAAACCAAGTCTAGATTTAACTTTTCAGGCTGCTAAAGGCTATATTGACACTTTTCATGTTGTTAAGGCATATTCTTGTCTTTTTCAGGCTACTCTAAAAAGGAATCCTGACGTTATTCCAGCTTCATTCCAAGTCTGGGGAGACATCCCTATCCAGTGTTTCTCTCAGGTAATTTCAGAGCATTCTGATGTACGGTTTTAATATTAAGGCCTTCAAACCAAGCTATAGGAAACTTTTTTCAGGCTGCTAAAGGCTATATTGACACTTTTTCATGTTGTTAAAGGCATTCTTCCTCTTTTTAGGCTACTCTAAAAAGGAATCCTGACGTTATTCCAGCTCCATTCCAAGTCTGGGGAGACATCACCTATCCGTGTTTTCTTCAGGTATTTCAGAGCATTCTGATGTACGGTTTTAATATTAAGGCCTTAAAGCCAGGCTATATTGACACTTTTTTCAGGCTGCCTAAAGGCTATATTGACACTTTTCATTTGTTTAAGGCATATTCTTCTCTTTTTCAGGCTACCTAAAAGGATCCTGACGTTATTCAGCTCCATTCCAGTCTGGGGAGACATCACCTATCCAGTGTTTCTTTCAGGTATTTCAGAGCATTCTGATGTACGGTTTTTAATATTAAGGCCTTAAACCAAGGCTATATTGACACTTTTTCAGGCTGTTAAGGCATATTCTTCCTCTTTTTCAGGCTACTCTAAAAAGGAATCCTGACGTTATTCCAGCTCCATTCCAAGTGTCGGGGAGACATCACCTATCCAGTGTTTCTTTCAGGTAATTTCAGAGCATTCTGATGTACGTTTTAATATTAGGCCTTAAACCAAGCTATATTGACACTTTTTCAGGCTGTTAAGGCTATATTGACACTTTTTCATGTTGTTAAAGGCATATTCTTCTCTTTTCAGGCTACTCTAAAAGGAATCCTGACGTTATTCCAGCTCCATTCCAAGTCTGGGGGAGACATCACCTATCCAGTGTTTCTTTCAGGTAATTTCAGAGCATTCTGATGTACGGTTTAATATTAAGGCCTTAAAACCAAGGCTATATTGACACTTTTTTCAGGCTGCTAAAGGCTATATTGACACTTTTTCATGTTGTTAAAGGCAATTCTTTCTCTCTTTTCAGGCTACTCTAAAAGGAATCCTGACGTTATTCCAGCTCCATTCCAGTCTGGGGGAACATCACCTATCCAGTGTTTCTTTCAGGTAATTTCAGAGCATTCTGATGTACGGTTTTAATATTAAGGCCTTCAAACCAAGTCTATAGTGACACTTTTTCAGGCTGCTAAGGCTATATTGACACTTTTTCATGTTGTTAAAGGCATATTCTTCTCTTTTTCAGGCTACTCTAAAAAGGAATCCTGACGTTATTCCAGCTCCATTCCAAGTCTGGGGGAGACATCACCTATCCATGTTTCTTTCAGGTAATTTCAGAGCATTCTGATGTACGGTTTTAATATTAAGCCTTAAAGCAAGCTATATGACACTTTTTCAGGCTGCTAAAGGCTATTTGACACTTTTTTCATGTTGTAAAGGCATATTCTTCTCTTTTTTAGGCTACTCTAAAAAGGATCCTGACGTTATTCCAGCTCCATTCCAAGTCTGGGGGAGACATCACCTATCCAGTGTTTCTTTCAGGTAATTTCAGAGCATTCTGATGTACGGTTTTAATATTAAGGCCTTAAACCAAGTCTATATTGACACTTTTTCAGGCTGCTAAAGGCTATATTGACACTTTTTCATGTTGTTAAAGGCATAATCTTCTCTTTTTCAGGCTACTCTAAAAAGGAATCCTGACGTTATTCCAGCTCCATTCCAAGTCTGGGGGAGACATCACCTATCCAGTGTTTCTTTCAGGTAATTTCAGAGCATTCTGATGTACGGTTTTAATATTAAGGCTTAAGCCAAGGCTATATTGACACTTTTTCAGGCTGTTAAAGGCATATTCTTCTCTTTTTCAGGCTACTCTAAAAAGGAATCCTGACGTTATTCCAGCTCCATTCCAAGTCTGGGGAGACATCACCTATCCAGTGTTTCTTTCAGGTAATTTCAGAGCATTCTGATGTACGGTTTTAATATTAAGGCCTTAAACCAAGGCTATATGACACTTTTTCAGGCTGCTAAAGGCTATATTGACACTTTTTCATGTTGTTAAAGGCATATTCTTCTCTTTTTCAGGCTACTCTAAAAAGGAATCCTGACGTTATTCCAGCTCCATTCCAAGTCTGGGGGAGACATCACCTATCCAGTGTTTCTTTCAGGTAATTTCAGAGCATTCTGATGTACGGTTTTAATATTAAGGCCTTCAAACCAAGTCTATAGTGACACTTTTTCAGGCTGCTAAAGGCTATATTGACACTTTTTCATGTTGTTAAAGGCATATTCTTCTCTTTTTCAGGCTACTCTAAAAAGGAATCCTGACGTTATTCCAGCTCCATTCCAAGTCTGGGGAGACATCACCTATCCAGTGTTTCTTTCAGGTAATTTCAGAGCATTCTGATGTACGGTTTTAATATTAAGGCCTTCAAACCAAGTCTATAGTGACACTTTTTCAGGCTGCTAAAGCTATATTGACACTTTTTCATGTTGTTAAAGGCATATTCTCCTCTTTTTCAGGCTACTCTAAAAAGGAATCCTGACGTTATTCCAGCTCCATTCCAAGTCTGGGGAGACATCACCTATCCAGTGTTTCTCTCAGGTAATTTCAGAGCATTCTGATGTACGGTTTTAATATTAAGGCCTTAAAGCCAGGCTATATTGACACTTTTTCAGGCTGCTAAGGCTATATTGACACTTTTTATGTTGTTAAAGGCATATTCTTCTCTTTTTCAGGCTACTCTAAAAAGGAATCCTGACGTTATTCCAGCTCCATTCCAAGTCTGGGGAGACATCACCTATCCAGTGTTTCTTTCAGGTAATTTCAGAGCATTCTGATGTACGGTTTTAATATTAAGGCCTTAAAACCAAGGCTATATTGACATTTTTCAGGCTGCTAAAGGCTATATTGACACTTTTTCATGTTGTTAAAGGCATATTCTCTCTTTTTCAGGCTACTCTAAAAGGAATCCTGACGTTATTCCAGCTCCATTCCAAGTCTGGGGGAGACATCACCTATCCAGTGTTTCTTTCAGGTAATTTCAGAGCATTCTGATGTACGGTTTTAATATTAAGGCCTTCAAACCAAGTCTATAGTGACACTTTTTCAGGCTGCTAAAGGCTATATTGACACTTTTTCATGTTGTTAAAGGCATATTCTTCTTTTTTCAGGCTACTCTAAAAGGAATCCTGACGTTATTCCAGCTCCATTCCAAGTCTGGGGGAGACATCACCTATCCAGTGTTTCTTTCAGGTAATTTCAGAGCATTCTGATGTACGTTTTTAATATTAAGGCCTTAAAGCCAAGGCTATATTGACACTTTTTCAGGCTGTTAAAGGCATATTCTTCTCTTTTTCAGGCTACTCTAAAAAGGAATCCTGACGTTATTCCAGCTCCATTCCAAGTCTGGGGAGACATCACCTATCCAGTGTTTCTTTCAGGTAATTTCAGAGCATTCTGATGTACGGTTTTAATATTAAGGCCTTAAACCAAGGCTATATTGACACTTTTTCAGGCTGCTAAAGGCTATATTGACACTTTTTCATGTTGTTAAAGCATATTCTTCTCTTTTTCAGGCTACTCTAAAAAGGAATCCTGACGTTATTCCAGCTCCATTCCAAGTCTGGGGAGACATCACCTATCCAGTGTTTCTTCAGGTAATTTCAGAGCATTCTGATGTACGGTTTTAATATTAAGGCCTTAAAGCCAAGGCTATATTGACATTTTTCAGGCTGCTAAAGGCTATATTGACACTTTTTCATGTTGTTAAAGGCATATTCTTCTCTTTTTCAGGCTACTCTAAAAAGGAATCCTGACGTTATTCCAGCTCCATTCCAAGTCTGGGGGAGACATCACCTATCCAGTGTTTCTTTCAGGTAATTTCAGAGCATTCTGATGTACGGTTTTAATATTAAGGCCTTAAACCAAGGCTATATTGACACTTTTTCAGGCTGCTAAAGGCTATATTGACACTTTTTCATGTTGTTAAAGGCATATTCTTCTCTTTTTCAGGCTACTCTAAAAAGGAATCCTGACGTTATTCCAGCTCCATTCCAAGTCTGGGGAGACATCACCTATCCAGTGTTTCTTTCAGGTAATTTCAGAGCATTCTGATGTACGTTTTTAATATTAAGCCTTCAACCAAGTCTATAGTGACACTTTTTCAGGCTGCTAAAGGCTATATTGACACTTTTTCATGTTGTTAAAGGCATATTCTTCTCTTTTTCAGGCTACTCTAAAAGGAATCCTGACGTTATTCCAGCTCCATTCCAAGTCTGGGGGAGACATCACCTATCCAGTGTTTCTTTCAGGTAATTTCAGAGCATTCTGATGTACGGTTTTAATATTAAGCCTTAAGCCAAGGCTATATTGACACTTTTTCAGGCTGTTAAAGGCATATTCTTCTCTTTTTCAGGCTACTCTAAAAGGAATCCTGACGTTATTCCAGCTCCATTCCAAGTCTGGGGGAGACATCACCTATCCAGTGTTTCTCTCAGGTAATTTCAGAGCATTCTGATGTACGGTTTTAATATTAAGGCCTTAAAACCAAGTCTATAGTGACACTTTTTCAGGCTGCTAAAGGCTATATGACACTTTTTCATGTTGTTAAAGGCATATTCTTCTCTTTTTCAGGCTACTCTAAAAAGGAATCCTGACGTTATTCCAGCTCCATTCCAAGTCTGGGAGACATCACCTATCCAGTGTTTCTTTCAGGTAATTTCAGAGCATTCTGATGTACGGTTTTAATATTAAGGCCTTAAACCAAGGCTATATTGACACTTTTTCAGGCTGCTAAAGGCTATATTGACACTTTTTCATGTTGTTAAAGGCATATTCTTCTCTTTTTCAGGCTACTCTAAAAAGGAATCCTGACGTTATTCCAGCTCCATTCCAAGTCTGGGGGAGACATCACCTATCCAGTGTTTCTTTCAGGTAATTTCAGAGCATTCTGATGTACGGTTTTAATATTAAGGCCTTAAAGCCAAGGCTATATTGACACTTTTTCAGGCTGCTAAAGGCTATATTGACACTTTTTCATGTTGTTAAAGGCATATTCTTCTCTTTTTCAGGCTACTCTAAAAAGGAATCCTGACGTTATTCCAGCTCCATTCCAAGTCTGGGGGAGACATCACCTATCCAGTGTTTCTTTCAGGTAATTTCAGAGCATTCTGATGTACGGTTTTAATATTAAGGCCTTCAAACCAAGTCTATAGTGACACTTTTTCAGGCTGCTAAAGGCTATATTGACACTTTTTCATGTTGTTAAAGGCATATTCTTCTCTTTTTCAGGCTACTCTAAAAAGGAATCCTGACGTTATTCCAGCTCCATTCCAAGTCTGGGGGAGACATCACCTATCCAGTGTTTCTTTCAGGTAATTTCAGAGCATTCTGATGTACGGTTTTAATATTAAGGCCTTCAAACCAAGTCTATAGTGACACTTTTTCAGGCTGCTAAAGGCTATATGACACTTTTCATGTTGTTAAAGGCATATTCTTCTCTTTTTTAGGCTACTCTAAAAGGAATCCTGACGTTATTCCAGCTCCATTCCAAGTCTGGGGGAGACATCACCTATCCAGTGTTTCTTTCAGGTAATTTCAGAGCATTCTGATGTACGTTTTTAATATTAAGGCCTTAAACAAGTCTATAGTGACACTTTTTCAGGCTGCTAAAGGCTATATTGACACTTTTTCATGTTGTTAAAGGCATATTCTTCTCTTTTTCAGGCTACTCTAAAAAGGAATCCTGACGTTATTCCAGCTCCATTCCAAGTCTGGGGGAGACATCACCTATCCAGTGTTTCTTTCAGGTAATTTCAGAGCATTCTGATGTACGGTTTTAATATTAAGGCCTTAAAACCAAGGCTATATTGACACTTTTTCAGGCTGCTAAAGGCTATTTGACACTTTTTCATGTTGTTAAAGGCATATTCTTCTCTTTTTCAGGCTACTCTGAAAAGGAATCCTGACATTATTCCAGCTCCATTCCAAGTCTGGGGGAGACATCACCTATCCAGTGTTTCTTTCAGGTAATTTCAGAGCATTCTGATGTACGGTTTTAATATTAAGGCCTTCAAACCAAGTCTATATTGACACTTTTTCAGGCTGCTAAAGGCTATATTGACACTTTTTCATGTTGTTAAAGGCATATTCTTCTCTTTTTCAGGCTACTCTAAAAAGGAATCCTGACGTTATTCCAGCTCCATTCCAAGTCTGGGGGAGACATCACCTATCCAGTGTTTCTTTCAGGTAATTTCAGAGCATTCTGATGTACGGTTTTAATATTAAGGCCTTAAACCAAGGCTATATTGACACTTTTTCAGGCTGCTAAAGGCTATATTGACACTTTTTCATGTTGTTAAAGGCATATCTTTCTCTCTTTTTCAGGCTACTCTAAAAAGGAATCCTGACGTTATTCCAGCTCCATTCCAAGTCTGGGGGAGACATCACCTATCCAGTGTTTCTTTCAGGTAATTTCAGAGCATTCTGATGTACGGTTTTAATATTAAGGCCTTAAAGCCAAGGCTATATTGACACTTTTTCAGGCTGCTAAGGCTATATTGACACTTTTTCATGTTGTTAAAGGCATATTCTCCTCTTTTTCAGGCTACTCTAAAAAGGAATCCTGACGTTATTCCAGCTCCATTCCAAGTCTGGGGAGACATCACCTATCCAGTGTTTCTTTCAGGTAATTTCAGAGCATTCTGATGTACGGTTTTAATATTAAGGCCTTAAACCAAGGCTATATTGACACTTTTTCAGGCTGCTAAAGGCTATATTGACACTTTTTCATGTTGTTAAAGGCATATTGACACTTTTTCAGGCTGTTAAAGGCATAATCTTGTCTTTTTCAGGCTACCCTAAAAAGGAATCCTGACGTTATTCCAGTTCCATTCCAAGTCTGGGGAGACATCACCTATCCAGTGTTTCTTTCAGGTAATTTCAGAGCATTCTGATGTACGGTTTTAATATTAAGGCGTTAAAGCCAAGGCCATATTGACACTTTTTCAGGCTGTTAAAGGCATATTCTTCTCTTTTTCAGGCTACTCTAAAAAGGAATCCTGACGTTATTCCAGCTTCATTCCAAGTCTCGGGGAGACATCACCTATCCAGTGTTTCTTTCAGGTAATTTCAGAGCATTCTGATGTACGGTTTTAATATTAAGGCCTTAAAACCAAGGCTATATTGACACTTTTTCAGGCTGCTAAAGGCTATATTGACACTTTTTCATGTTGTTAAAGGCATATTCTTCTCTTTTTCAGGCTACTCTAAAAAGGAATCCTGACGTTATTCCAGCTCCATTCCAAGTCTGGGGGAGACATCACCTATCCAGTGTTTCTTTCAGGTAATTTCAGAGCATTCTGATGTACGGTTTTAATATTAAGGCCTTAAACCAAGGCTATATTGACACTTTTTCAGGCTGCTAAAGGCTATATTGACACTTTTTCATGTTGTTAAAGGCATATTCTTCTCTTTTTCAGGCTACTCTGAAAAGGAATCCTGACATTATTCCAGCTCCATTCCAAGTCTGGGGGAGACATCACCTATCCAGTGTTTCTTTCAGGTAATTTCAGAGCATTCTGATGTACGGTTTTAATATTAAGGCCTTCAAACCAAGTCTATAGTGACACTTTTTCAGGCTGCTAAAGGCTATATTGACACTTTTTCATGTTGTTAAAGGCATATTCTTCTCTTTTTCAGGCTACTCTAAAAAGGAATCCTGACGTTATTCCAGCTCCATTCCAAGTCTGGGGGAGACATCACCTATCCAGTGTTTCTTTCAGGTAATTTCAGAGCATTCTGATGTACGGTTTTAATATTAAGGCCTTAAAGCCAAGGCTATATTGACACTTTTTCAGGCTGTTAAAGGCATATTCTTCTCTTTTTCAGGCTACTCTAAAAAGGAATCCTGACGTTATTCCAGCTTCATTCCAAGTCTGGGGGAGACATCACCTATCCAGTGTTTCTTTCAGGTAATTTCAGAGCATTCTGATGTACGGTTTTAATATTAAGGCCTTAAAACCAAGGCTATATTGACACTTTTTCAGGCTGCTAAAGGCTATATTGACACTTTTTCATGTTGTTAAAGGCATATTCTTCTCTTTTTCAGGCTACTCTGAAAAGGAATCCTGACATTATTCCAGCTCCATTCCAAGTCTGGGGGAGACATCACCTATCCAGTGTTTCTTTCAGGTAATTTCAGAGCATTCTGATGTACGGTTTTAATATTAAGGCCTTCAAACCAAGTCTATAGTGACACTTTTTCAGGCTGCTAAAGGCTATATTGACACTTTTTCATGTTGTTAAAGGCATATTCTTCTCTTTTTCAGGCTACTCTAAAAAGGAATCCTGACGTTATTCCAGCTCCATTCCAAGTCTGGGGGAGACATCACCTATCCAGTGTTTCTTTCAGGTAATTTCAGAGCATTCTGATGTACGGTTTTAATATTAAGGCCTTAAAGCCAAGGCTATATTGACACTTTTTCAGGCTGCTAAAGGCTATATTGACACTTTTTCATGTTGTTAAAGGCATATTCTTCTCTTTTTCAGGCTACTCTAAAAAGGAATCCTGACGTTATTCCAGCTTCATTCCAAGTCTGGGGGAGACATCACCTATCCAGTGTTTCTTTCAGGTAATTTCAGAGCATTCTGATGTACGGTTTTAATATTAAGGCCTTAAACCAAGGCTATATTGACATTTTTTCAGGCTGCTAAAGGCTATATTGACACTTTTTCATGTTGTTAAAGGCATATTATCCTCTTTTTCAGGCTACTCTAAAAAGGAATCCTGACGTTATTCCAGCTCCATTCCAAGTCTGGGGGAGACATCACCTATCCAGTGTTTCTCTCAGGTAATTTCAGAGCATTTTGATGTACGGTTTTAATATTAAGGCCTTCAAACCAAGTCTATAGTGACACTTTTTCAGGCTGCTAAAGGCTATATTGACACTTTTTCATGTTGTTAAAGGCATATTCTTCTCTTTTTTAGGCTACTCTAAAAAGGAATCCTGACGTTATTCCAGCTCCATTCCAAGTCTGGGGGAGACATCACCTATCCAGTGTTTCTTTCAGGTAATTTCAGAGCATTCTGATGTACGGTTTTAATATTAAGGCCTTAAAGCCAAGGCTATATTGACACTTTTTCAGGCTGCTAAAGGCTATATTGACACTTTTTCATGTTGTTAAAGGCATATTCTTCTCTTTTTCAGGCTACTCTAAAAAGGAATCCTGACGTTATTCCAGCTCCATTCCAAGTCTGGGGGAGACATCACCTATCCAGTGTTTCTTTCAGGTAATTTCAGAGCATTCTGATGTACGGTTTTAATATTAAGGCCTTAAAGCCAAGGCTATATTGACACTTTTTCAGGCTGTTAAAGGCATATTCTTCTCTTTTTCAGGCTACTCTAAAAAGGAATCCTGACGTTATTCCAGCTCCATTCCAAGTCTGGGGGAGACATCACCTATCCAGTGTTTCTTTCAGGTAATTTCAGAGCATTCTGATGTACGGTTTTAATATTAAGGCCTTAAAACCAAGGCTATATTGACACTTTTTCAGGCTGCTAAAGGCTATATTGACACTTTTTCATGTTGTTAAAGGCATATTCTTCTCTTTTTCAGGCTACTCTAAAAAGGAATCCTGACGTTATTCCAGCTCCATTCCAAGTCTGGGGGAGACATCACCTATCCAGTGTTTCTTTCAGGTAATTCAGAGCATTCTGATGTACGGTTTTTAATATTAAGGCCTTCAAACCAAGTCTATAGTGACACTTTTTCAGGCTGCTAAAGGCTGACACTTTTTCATGTTGTTAAAGGCATATTCTTCTCTTTTCAGGCTACTCTAAAAAGGAATCCTGACGTTATTCCAGCTCCATTCCAAGTCTGGGGGAGACATCACCTATCCAGTGTTTCTTTCAGGTAATTTCAGAGCATTCTGATGTACGGTTTTAATATTAAGGCCTTAAAGCAAGGCTATATTGACACTTTTTCAGTTGTTAAAGGCATATTCTTCTCTTTTTCAGGCTACTCTAAAAGGAATCCTGACGTTATTCCAGCTCCATTCCAAGTCTGGGGGAGACATCACCTATCCAGTGTTTCTTTCAGGTAATTTCAGAGCATTCTGATGTACGGTTTTAATATTAAGGCCTTAAAGCCAAGGCTATATTGACACTTTTTCAGGCTGTTAAAGGCATATTCTTCTCTTTTTCAGGCTACTCTAAAAAGGAATCCTGACGTTATTCCAGCTTCATTCCAAGTCTCGGGGAGACATCACCTATCCAGTGTTTCTTTCAGGTAATTTCAGAGCATTCTGATGTACGGTTTTAATATTAAGGCCTTAAAACCAAGGCTATATTGACACTTTTTCAGGCTGTTAAGGCTATATTGACACTTTTTCATGTTGTTAAAGGCATATTCTTCTCTTTTTCAGGCTACTCTAAAAAGGAATCCTGACGTTATTCCAGCTCCATTCCAAGTCTGGGGGAGACATCACCTATCCAGTGTTTCTTTCAGGTAATTTCAGAGCATTCTGATGTACGGTTTTAATATTAAGGCCTTAAAGCCAAGGCTATATTGACACTTTTTCAGGCTGCTAAAGGCTATATTGACACTTTTTCATGTTGTTAAAGGCATATTCTTCTCTTTTTCAGGCTACTCTAAAAAGGAATCCTGACGTTATTCCAGCTCCATTCCAAGTCTGGGGAGACATCACCTATCCAGTGTTTCTTTCAGGTAATTTCAGAGCATTCTGATGTACGGTTTTAATATTAAGGCCTTAAAGCCAAGGCTATATTGACACTTTTTCAGGCTGTTAAAGGCATATTCTTCTCTTTTTCAGGCTACTCTAAAAAGGAATCCTGACGTTATTCCAGCTCATTCCAAGTCTGGGGGAGACATCACCTATCCAGTGTTTCTTTCAGGTAATTTCAGAGCATTCTGATGTACGGTTTTAATATTAAGGCCTTAAACCAAGGCTATATTGACACTTTTTCAGGCTGCTAAAGGCTATATTGACACTTTTTCATGTTGTTAAAGGCATATTCTTCTCTTTTTCAGGCTACTCTAAAAAGGAATCCTGACGTTATTCCAGCTCCATTCCAAGTCTGGGGGAGACATCACCTATCCAGTGTTTCTTTCAGGTAATTTCAGAGCATTCTGATGTACGGTTTTAATATAAGGCCTTCAAACCAAGTCTATATTGACACTTTTTCAGGCTGCTAAAGGCTATATTGACACTTTTCATGTTGTTAAAGGCATATTCTTCTCTTTTTCAGGCTACTCTGAAAAGGAATCCTGACATTATTCCAGCTCCATTCCAAGTCTGGGGGAGACATCACCTATCCAGTGTTTCTTTCAGGTAATTTCAGAGCATTCTGATGTACGGTTTTAATATTAAGGCCTTCAAACCAAGTCTATAGTGACACTTTTTCAGACTGCTAAAGGCTATATTGACACTTTTTCATGTTGTTAAAGGCATATTCTTCTCTTTTTTAGGCTACTCTAAAAAGGAATCCTGACGTTATTCCAGCTCCATTCCAAGTCTGGGGGAGACATCACCTATCCAGTGTTTCTTTCAGGTAATTTCAGAGCATTCTGATGTACGGTTTTAATATTAAGGCCTTAAAGCCAAGGCTATATTGACACTTTTTCATGTTGTTAAAGGCATATTCTTCTCTTTTTTAGGCTACTCTAAAAAGGAATCCTGACGTTATTCCAGCTCCATTCCAAGTCTGGGGGAGACATCACCTATCCAGTGTTTCTTTCAGGTAATTTCAGAGCATTCTGATGTACGGTTTTAATATTAAGGCCTTAAAGCCAAGGCTATATTGACACTTTTTCAGGCTGTTAAAGGCATATTCTTCTCTTTTTCAGGCTACTCTAAAAAGGAATCCTGACGTTATTCCAGCTCCATTCCAAGTCTGGGGAGACATCACCTATCCAGTGTTTCTTTCAGGTAATTTCAGAGCATTCTGATGTACGGTTTTAATATTAAGGCCTTAAAACCAAGGCTATATTGACACTTTTTCAGGCTGCTAAAGGCTATATTGACACTTTTTCATGTTGTTAAAGGCATATTCTTCTCTTTTTCAGGCTACTCTAAAAGGAATCCTGACGTTATTCCAGCTCCATTCCAAGTCTGGGGGAGACATCACCTATCCAGTGTTTCTTCAGGTAATTTCAGAGCATTCTGATGTACGGTTTTAATATTAAGGCCTTAAAGCCAAGGCTATATTGACACTTTTTCATGCTGTTAAAGGCATATTCTTCTCTTTTTAGGCTACTCTAAAAAGGAATCCTGACGTTATTCCAGCTCCATTCCAAGTCTGGGGAGACATCACCTATCCAGTGTTTCTTTCAGGTAATTTCAGAGCATTCTGATGTACGGTTTTAATATTAAGGCCTTAAAGCCAAGGCTATATTGACACTTTTTCAGGCTGTTAAAGGCATATTCTTCTCTTTTCAGGCTACTCTAAAAAGGAATCCTGACGTTATTCCAGCTCCATTCCAAGTCTGGGGGAGACATCACCTATCCAGTGTTTCTTTCAGGTAATTTCAGAGCATTCTGATGTACGGTTTTAATATTAAGGCCTTAAAACCAAGCTATATTGACACTTTTCAGGCTGCTAAAGGCTATTTGACACTTTTTCATGTTGTTAAAGGCATATTCTTCTCTTTTTCAGGCTACTCTAAAAGGAATCCTGACGTTATTCCAGCTCCATTCCAAGTCTGGGGGAGACATCACCTATCCAGTGTTTCTTCAGGTAATTTCAGAGCATTCTGATGTACGGTTTTAATATTAAGGCCTTAAAGCCAAGGCTATATTGACATTTTTCAGGCTGCTAAAGGCTATATTGACACTTTTTCATGTTGTTAAAGGCATATTCTTCTCTTTTCAGGCTACTCTAAAAAGGAATCCTGACGTTATTCCAGCTCCATTCCAAGTCTGGGGGAGACATCACCTATCCAGTGTTTCTTTCAGGTAATTTCAGAGCATTCTGATGTACGGTTTTAATATTAAGGCCTTAAAGCCAAGGCTATATTGACACTTTTTCAGGCTGTTAAAGGCATATTCTTCTCTTTTTCAGGCTACTCTAAAAAGGAATCCTGACGTTATTCCAGCTCCATTCCAAGTCTGGGGGAGACATCACCTATCCAGTGTTTCTTTCAGGTAATTTCAGAGCATTCTGATGTACGGTTTTAATATTAAGGCCTTAAAACCAAGGCTATATTGAAACTTTCTCAGGCTGTTAAAGGCATATTCTTCTCTTTTTCAGGCTACTCTAAAAAGGAATCCTGACGTTATTCCAGCTCCATTCCAAGTGTGGGGGAGACATCACCTATCCAGTGTTTCTCTCAGGTAATTTCAGAGCATTCTGATGTACGGTTTTAATACTAAGGCCTTCAAACCAAGTCTATAGTTAAACTTTTTCAGGCTGCTAAAGGCTATATTGACACTTTTTCATGTTGTTAAAGGCATATTCTTGTCTTTTTCAGGCTACTCTAAAAAGGAATCCTGATGTTATTCCAGCTTCATTCCAAGTCTGGGGGAGACATTTCCTATCCAGTGTTTCTCTCAGGTAATTTCAGAGCATTCTGATGTACGGTTTTCATATTAAGGCCTTCAAACCAAGTCTATAGTGACGCTTTTTCAGGCTGCTAAAGGCTAAATGACACTTTTTCATGTTGTTAAAGGCATATTCTTCTCTTTTTTAGGCTACTCTAAAAAGGAATCCTGACGTTATTCCAGCTCCATTCCAAGTGTGGGGGAGACATCACCTATCCAGTGTTTCTCTCAGGTAATTTCAGAGCATTTTGATGTACGGTTTTAATATTAAGGCCTTCAAACCAAGTCTATAGTGACACTTTTTCAGGCTGCTAAAGGCTATATTGACACTTTTTCATGTTGTTAAAGGCATATTCTTCTCTTTTTGGCTACTCTAAAAGGAATCCTGACGTTATTCCAGCTCCATTCCAAGTCTGGGGGAGACATCACCTATCCAGTGTTTCTTTCAGGTAATTTCAGAGCATTCTGATGTACGGTTTAATATTAAGGCCTTAAAGCCAAGGCTATATTGACACTTTTTCAGGCTGTTAAAGGCATATTCTTCTCTTTTTCAGGCTACTCTAAAAAGGAATCCTGACGTTATTCCAGCTCCATTCCAAGTCTGGGGAGACATCACCTATCCAGTGTTTCTCTCAGGTAATTTCAGAGCATTCTGATGTACGTTTTAATATTAAGGCCTTCAAACCAAGTCTATAGTGACACTTTTTCAGGCTGCTAAAGGCTATATTGACACTTTTCATGTTGTTAAAGGCATATTCTTCTCTTTTTTAGGCTACTCTAAAAAGGAATCCTGACGTTATTCCAGCTCCATTCCAAGTCTGGGGGAGACATCACCTATCCAGTGTTCTTTCAGGTAATTTCAGAGCATTCTGATGTACGGTTTTAATATTAAGGCCTTAAAACCAAGGCTATATTGACACTTTTTCAGGCTGCTAAAGGCTATTTGACACTTTTTCATGTTGTTAAAGGCATATTCTTCTCTTTTTCAGGCTACTCTAAAAAGGAATCCTGACGTTATTCCAGCTCCATTCCAAGTCTGGGGGAGACATCACCTATCCAGTGTTTCTTTCAGGTATTTCAGAGCATTCTGATGTACGGTTTAATATTAAGGCCTTCAAACCAAGGCTATAGTGACACTTTTTCAGGCTGCTAAAGGCTATATTGACACTTTTTCATGTTGTTAAAGGCATATTCTTCTCTTTTTCAGGCTACTCTAAAAGGAATCCTGACGTTATTCCAGCTCCATTCCAAGTCTGGGGGAGACATCACCTATCCAGTGTTCTTTCAGGTAATTTCAGAGCATTCTGATGTACGGTTTTAATATTAAGGCCTTCAAACCAAGTCTATAGTGACACTTTTTCAGCTGCTAAAGGCTATATTGACACTTTTTCATGTTGTTAAAGGCATATTCTTCTCTTTTTAGGCTACTCTAAAAAGGAATCCTGACGTTATTCCAGCTCCATTCCAAGTCTGGGGAGACATCACCTATCCAGTGTTTCTTTCAGGTAATTTCAGAGCATTCTGATGTACGGTTTTAATATTAAGGCCTTAAAGCCAAGGCTATATTGACACTTTTTCATGTTGTTAAAGGCATATTCTTCTCTTTTTTAGGCTACTCTAAAAAGGAATCCTGACGTTATTCCAGCTCCATTCCAAGTCTGGGGGAGACATCACCTATCCAGTGTTTCTTTCAGGTAATTTCAGAGCATTCTGATGTACGGTTTTAATATTAAGGCCTTAAAGCCAAGGCTATATTGACACTTTTTCAGGCTGTTAAAGGCATATTCTTCTCTTTTTCAGGCTACTCTAAAAAGGAATCCTGACGTTATTCCAGCTTCATTCCAAGTCTCGGGGAGACATCACCTATCCAGTGTTTCTTTCAGGTAATTTCAGAGCATTCTGATGTACGGTTTTAATATTAAGGCCTTAAAACCAAGGCTATATTGACACTTTTTCAGGCTGTTAAAGGCTATTTGACACTTTTTCATGTTGTTAAAGGCATATTCTTCTCTTTTTCAGGCTACTCTGAAAAGGAATCCTGACATTATTCCAGCTCCATTCCAAGTCTGGGGGAGACATCACCTATCCAGTGTTTCTTTCAGGTAATTTCAGAGCATTCTGATGTACGGTTTTAATATTAAGGCCTTAAAGCCAAGGCTATATTGACACTTTTTCATGTTGTTAAAGGCATATTCTTCTCTTTTTTAGGCTACTCTAAAAAGGAATCCTGACGTTATTCCAGCTCCATTCCAAGTCTGGGGGAGACATCACCTATCCAGTGTTTCTTTCAGGTAATTTCAGAGCATTCTGATGTACGGTTTTAATATTAAGGCCTTAAGCCAAGGCTATATTGACACTTTTTCAGGCTGTTAAGGCATATTCTTCTCTTTTTCAGGCTACTCTAAAAAGGAATCCTGACGTTATTCCAGCTTCATTCCAAGTCTGGGGAGACATCACCTATCCAGTGTTTCTTTCAGGTAATTTCAGAGCATTCTGATGTACGGTTTTAATATTAAGGCCTTAAAGCCAAGGCTATATTGACACTTTTTCAGGCTGTAAAGCTATATTGCCACTTTTCATGTTGTTAAAGGCATATTCTTCTCTTTTTCAGGCTACTCTAAAAAGGAATCCTGACGTTATTCCAGCTCCATTCCAAGTCTGGGGGAGACATCACCTATCCAGTGTTTCTTTCAGGTAATTTCAGAGCATTCTGATGTACGGTTTAATATTAAGGCCTTAAAGCCAAGGCTATATTGACACTTTTTCAGGCTGCTAAAGGCTATATTGACACTTTTTCATGTTGTTAAAGGCATATTCTTCTCTTTTTCAGGCTACTCTAAAAAGGAATCCTGACGTTATTCCAGCTCCATTCCAAGTCTGGGGAGACATCACCTATCCAGTGTTTCTTTCAGGTAATTTCAGAGCATTCTGATGTACGGTTTTAATATTAAGGCCTTAGCCAAGGCATATTGACACTTTTTCAGGCTGTTAAAGGCATATTCTTCTCTTTTTCAGGCTACTCTAAAAAGGAATCCTGACGTTATTCCAGCTCCATTCCAAGTCTGGGGAGACATCACCTATCCAGTGTTTCTTTCAGGTAATTTCAGAGCATTCTGATGTACGGTTTTTAATATTAAGGCCTTAAAACCAAGGCTATATTGACACTTTTTCAGGCTGTTAAAGGCATATTCTTCTCTTTTTCAGGCTACTCTAAAAGGAATCCTGACGTTATTCCAGCTCCATTCCAAGTCTGGGGGAGACATCACCTATCCAGTGTTTCTCTCAGGTAATTTCAGAGCATTCTGATGTACGGTTTTAATATTAAGGCCTTAACCAAGGCTATATTGAACTTTTTCAGGCTGCTAAAGGCTATATTGACACTTTTTCATGTTGTTAAAGGCATATTCTTCTCTTTTTCAGGCTACTCTAAAAAGGAATCCTGACGTTATTCCAGCTTCATTCCAAGTCTGGGGAGACATCACCTATCCAGTGTTCTCTCAGGTAATTTCAGAGCATTCTGATGTACGGTTTTAATATTAAGGCCTTCAAACCAAGTCTATAGTGACACTTTTTCAGGCTGCTAAAGGCTATATTGACACTTTTTCATGTTGTTAAAGGCATATTCTTCTCTTTTTAGGCTACTCTAAAAGGAATCCTGACGTTATTCCAGCTCCATTCCAAGTCTGGGGGAGACATCACCTATCCAGTGTTTCTTTCAGGTAATTTCAGAGCATTCTGATGTACGGTTTTAATATAAGGCCTTAACAAGTCTATAGTGACACTTTTCAGCTGCTAAAGGCTATATTGACACTTTTTCATGTTGTTAAAGGCATATTCTTCTCTTTTTTGGCTACTCTAAAAAGGAATCCTGACGTTATTCCAGCTCCATTCCAAGTCTGGGGGAGACATCACCTATCCAGTGTTTCTTTCAGGTAATTTCAGAGCATTCTGATGTACGGTTTAATATTAAGGCCTTAAAGCCAAGGCTATATTGACACTTTTCAGGCTGTTAAAGGCATATTCTTCTCTTTTTAGGCTACTCTAAAAGGAATCCTGACGTTATTCCAGCTCCATTCCAAGTCTGGGGAGACATCACCTATCCAGTGTTTCTTTCAGGTAATTTCAGAGCATTCTGATGTACGGTTTTAATATTAAGGCCTTCAAACCAAGTCTATAGTGACACTTTTTCAGGCTGCTAAAGGCTATATTGACACTTTTTCATGTTGTTAAAGCATATTCTTCTCTTTTTCAGGCTACTCTAAAAAGGATCCTGACGTTATTCCAGCTCCATTCCAAGTCTGGGGAGACATCACCTATCCAGTGTTTCTTTCAGGTAATTTCAGAGCATTCTGATGTACGGTTTTAATATTAAGGCCTTAAAACCAAGTCTATATTGACACTTTTTCAGGCTGCTAAAGGCTATATTGACACTTTTTCATGTTGTTAAAGGCATATCTTCTCTTTTTCAGGCTACTCTAAAGGAATCCTGACGTTATTCCGCTCCATTCCAAGTCTGGGGGAGACATCACCTATCCAGTGTTTCTTTCAGGTATTTCAGAGCATTCTGATGTACGGTTTTAATATTAAGGCCTTAAAGCCAAGGCTATATGACATTTTTTCAGGCTGCTAAAGCTATATTGACACTTTTTCATGTTGTTAAAGGCATATTCTTCTCTTTTCAGCTACTCTAAAAAGGAATCCTGACGTTATTCCAGCTCCATTCCAAGTCTGGGGGAGACATCACCTATCCAGTGTTTCTTTCAGGTAATTTCAGAGCATTCTGATGTACGTTTTAATATTAAGGCCTTTAAAGCCAAGGCTATATTGACACTTTTTCAGTCTGTTAAAGGCATATTCTTCTCTTTTTCAGGCTACTCTAAAAGGAATCCTGACGTTATTCCAGCTCCATTCCAGTCTGGGAGACATCACCTATCCAGTGTTTCTTTCAGGTAATTTCAGAGCATTCTGATGTACGTTTTAATATTAAGGCCTTCAAGCCAAGTCTATAGTGACACTTTTTCAGGCTGCTAAAGGCTATATTGACACTTTTTCATGTTGTTAAAGGCATATTCTTCTCTTTTTCAGGCTACTCTAAAAAGGAATCCTGACGTTATTCCAGCTCCATTCCAAGTCTGGGGGAGACATCACCTATCCAGTGTTTCTTTCAGGTAATTTCAGAGCATTCTGATGTACGGTTTTAATATTAAGGCCTTCAACCAAGTCTATAGTGACACTTTTTCAGCTGCTAAAGCTATATTGACACTTTTTCATGTTGTTAAAGGCATATTCTCTCTTTTTCAGGCTACTCTAAAAAGGAATCCTGACGTTATTCCAGCTCCATTCCAAGTCTGGGGAGACATCACCTATCCATGTTTCTTCAGGTAATTTCAGAGCATTCTGATGTACGGTTTTAATATTAAGGCCTTAAAACCAAGGCTATATTGACACTTTTTCCAGGCTGTTTATATGCTTTCTTCTCTTTTTAGGCTACTCTAAAGGAATCCTGACGTTATTCCCAGCTCCATTCCAATTGTGGGAGACATCACCTATCCAGTGTTTCTCTCAGGTAATTTCAGAGCATTTTGATGTACGGTTTTATATTAAGGCCTTAAAGCCAGGCTATATTGACACTTTTTCAGGCTGTTGTTAAGGCATATTCTTCTCTTTTTCAGGCTACTCTAAAAAGGAATCCTGACGTTATTCCAGCTCCATTCCAAGTCTGGGGAGACATCACCTATCCAGTGTTTCTCTCAGGTAATTTCAGAGCATTCTGATGTACGGTTTTAATATTAAGGCCTTCAAACCAAGTCTATAGTGACACTTTTTCAGGCTGCTAAAGGCTATATTGACACTTTTTCATGTTGTTAAAGGCATATTCTTCTCTTTTTTCAGGCTACTCTAAAAGGAATCCTGACGTTATTCCAGCTCCATTCCAAGTCTGGGGAGACATCACCTATCCAGTGTTTCTTTCAGGTAATTTCAGAGCATTCTGATGTACGGTTTTAATATTAAGGCCTTAAAGCCAAGGCTATATTGACACTTTTTTCAGGCTGTTAAAGGCATATTCTTCTCTTTTTCAGGCTACTCTAAAAAGAATCCTGACGTTATTCCACTCTCATTCCAAGTCGGGGAGACATCACCTATCCAGTTTTCTCTCAGGTAATTTCAGAGCATTCTGATGTACGTGTTTTAATATTAAGGCCTTAAACCAAGGCTATATGACACTTTCTCAGGCTGTTAAGGCATATTCTTCTCTTTTTCAGGCTACTCTAAAAGGAATCCTGACGTTATTCCAGCTCCATTCCAAGTCTGGGGGAGACATCACCTATCCAGTTTTTCTCTCAGGTAATTTCAGAGCATTCTGATGTACGGTTTTTAATATTAAGGCCTTAAAACCAAGGCTATATTGACACTTTTTCAGGCTGTTAAAGGCATATTCTTCTCTTTTTCAGGCTACTCTAAAAAGAATCCTGACGTTATTCCAGCTTCATTCAAGTCTGGGGAGACATCACCTATCCAGTGTTTCTTTCAGGTAATTTCAGAGCATTCTGATGTACGTTTTAATATTAAGGCCTAAAGCCAAGGCTATATTGACACTTTTCTAGGCTGTTAAAGGCATATTCTTCTCTTTTTTTTCAGGCTACTCTAAAAGGAATCCTGACGTTATTCCAGCTCCATTCCAGTCTGGGGGAGACATCACCTATCCAGTGTTTTCTCTCAGGTAATTTCAGAGCATTCTGATGTACGGTTTTTAATATAAGGCCTTAAACAAGGCTATATTGACACTTTTTCAGGCTGTTAAAGGCATATTCTTCTCTTTTCAGGCTACTCTAAAAAGGAATCCTGACGTTATTCCAGCTCCATTCCAATTCTGGGGGAACATCACCTATCCAGTGTTTCTCTCAGGTAATTTCAGAGCATTCTGATGTACGGTTTTAATATTAGGCCTTCAAACCAAGTCTATAGTGACACTTTTTCAGGCTGCTAAAGGCTATATTGACACTTTTTCATGTGTTAAAGGCTATTCTTCTCTTTTCAGGCTACTCTAAAAGGAATCTGACGTTATTCCAGCTTCATTCCAAGTCTGGGGAGACATCACCTATCCAGTGTTTCTTTCAGGTAATTTCAGAGCATTCTGATGTACGGTTTTAATATTAAGGCCTTAAAGCCAAGGCTATTTGACACTTTTTCAGGCTGTTAAAGGCATATTCTTCTCTTTTTTCAGGCTACTCTAAAAGGAATCCTGACGTTATTCCAGCTCATTCCAAGTCTGGGGAGACATCACCTATCCAGTGTTTCCTTCAGGTAATTTCAGAGCATTCTGATGTACGGTTTTAATATTAAGGCCTTAAAGCCAAGGCTATATTGACACTTTTTCAGGCTGTTAAAGGCATATTCTTCTCTTTTTCAGGCTACTCTAAAAGGAATCCTGACGTTATTCCAGCTTCATTCCAAGTCTGGGAGACATCACCTATCCAGTGTTTCTTTCAGGTAATTTCAGAGCATTCTGATGTACGGTTTTAATATTAAGGCCTTAAAGCCAAGGCTATATTGACACTTTTTCAGGCTGTTAAAGGCATATTCTTCTCTTTTTCAGGCTACTCTAAAAAGAATCCTGACGTTATTCCAGCTCCATTCCAAGTCTGGGGAGACATCACCTATCCAGTGTTTCTTTCAGGTATTTCAGAGCATTCTGATGTACGGTTTTAATATTAAGGCCTTAAACCAAGGCTATATTGACACTTTTTCAGGCTGTTAAAGCATATTCTTCTCTTTTTCAGGCTACTCTAAAAAGGAATCCTGACGTTATTCCAGCTCCATTCCAAGTCTGGGGGAGACATCACCTATCCAGTGTTTCTCTCAGGTAATTTCAGAGCATTCTGATGTAGGTTTTAATATTAGGCCTTAAACCAAGTCTATAGTGACACTTTTCAGGCTGCTAAAGCTATATTGACACTTTTTCATGTTGTTAAAGGCTATTCTTCTCTTTTTCAGGCTACTCTAAAAGGAATCCTGACGTTATTCCAGCTCCATTCCAAGTCTGGGGAGACATCACCTATCCAGTGTTTCTTTCAGGTAATTTCAGAGCATTCTGATGTACGGTTTTAATATTAAGGCCTTAAAACCAAGGCTATATTGACACTTTTTCAGGCTGTTAAGGCATATTCTTCTCTTTTTCAGGCTACTCTAAAAAGAATCCTGACGTTATTCCAGCTCCATTCCAAGTCTGGGGAGACATCACCTATCCAGTGTTTCTTTCAGGTAATTTCAGAGCATTCTGATGTACGGTTTTTAATATTAAGGCCTTAAAGCCAAGGCTATATTGACACTTTTTCAGGCTGTTAAAGGCATATTCTTCTCTTTTTCAGGCTACTCTAAAAAGGAATCCTGACGTTATTCCAGCTTCATTCCAAGTCTGGGGAGACATCACCTATCCAGTGTTTCTCTCAGGTAATTTCAGAGCATTCTGATGTACGGTTTTATATAAGGCCTTAAACCATTCTATAGTGCACTTTTTCAGGCTGCTAAAGGCTATTTTGACACTTTTTCATGTTGTTAAAGGCATATTCTTCTCTTTTTCAGGCTACTCTAAAAAGGAATCCTGACGTTATTCCAGCTCCATTCCAAGTCTGGGGAGACATCACTATCCAGTGTTTCTTCAGGTAATTTCAGAGCATTCTGATGTACGGTTTTAATATTAAGGCCTTAAACCAAGGCTATATTGACACTTTTTCAGGCTGTTAAAGGCATATTCTTCTCTTTTTCAGGCTACTCTAAAAAGGAATCCTGACGTTATTCCAGCTCCATTCCAAGTGTGGGGAGACATCACCTATCCAGTGTTTCTCTCAGGTAATTTCAGAGCATTCTGATGTATGGTTTTAATATTAAGGCCTTCAAACCAAGTCTATAGTGACACTTTTCATGCTGCTAAAGGCTATATTGAGACTTTTTCATGTTGTTAAAGGCATATTCTTCTCTTTTTCAGGCTACTCTAAAAAGGAATCCTGACGTTATTCCAGCTCATTCCAAGTGCGGGGAGACATCACCTATCCAGTGTTCTCTTAGGTAATTTCAGAGCATTCTGATGTACGGTTTTAATATTAAGGCCTTAAACCAAGGCTATATTGACACTTTTTCAGCTGTTAAAGGCATATTCTTCTCTTTTTCAGGCTACTCTAAAAAGGAATCCTGACGTTATTCCAGCTCCATTCCAAGTGTGGGGGAGACATCACCTATCCAGTGTTTCTCTCAGGTAATTTCAGAGCATTCTGATGTACGGTTTTTAATATTAAGGCCTTCAAACCAAGTCTATAGTGACACTTTTTCAGGCTGCTAAAGGCTATACACTTTTTCATGTTGTTAAAGGCATATTCTTCTCTTTTTCTGGCTACTCTAAAAAGGAATCCTGACGTTATTCCAGCTCCATTCCAAGTCTGGGGGAGACATCACCTATCCAGTGTTTCTTTCAGGTAATTTCAGAGCATTCTGATGTACGGTTTTAATATTAAGGCCTTAAACCAAGGCTATATTGACACTTTTTCAGGCTGTTAAAGGCATATTCTTCTCTTTTTCAGGCTACTCTAAAAAGGAATCCTGACGTTATTCCAGCTCCATTCCAAGTGTGGGGGAGACATCACCTATCCAGTGTTTCTCTCAGGTAATTTCAGAGCATTCTGATGTATGGTTTTAATATTAAGGCCTTCAAACCAAGTCTATAGTGACACTTTTTCATGCTGCTAAAGGCTATATTGAGACTTTTTCATGTTGTTAAAGGCATATTCTTCTCTTTTTCAGGCTACTCTAAAAAGGAATCCTGACGTTATTCCAGCTCCATTCCAAGTCTGGGGGAGACATCACCTATCCAGTGTTTCTCTCAGGTAATTTCAGAGCATTCTGATGTACGGTTTTATTATTAAGGCCTTCAAACCAAGTCTATAGTGACACTTTTTCATGCTGCTAAAGGCTATATTGACACTTTTTCATGTTGTTAAAGGCATATTCTTCTCTTTTTCAGGCTACTCTAAAAAGGAATCCTGACGTTATTCCAGCTCCATTCCAAGTCTGGGGGAGACATCACCTATCCAGTGTTTCTTTCAGGTAATTTCAGAGCATTCTGATGTACGGTTTTAATATTAAGGCCTTAAAGCCAAGGCTATATTGACACTTTTTCAGGCTGTTAAAGGCATATTCTTCTCTTTTTCAGGCTACTCTAAAAAGGAATCCTGACGTTATTCCAGCTCCATTCCAAGTGTGGGGGAGACATCACCTATCCAGTGTTTCTCTCAGGTAATTTCAGAGCATTCTGATGTACGGTTTTAATATTAAGGCCTTCAAACCAAGTCTATAGTGACACTTTTTCATGCTGCTAAAGGCTATATTGACACTTTTTCATGTTGTTAAAGGCATATTCTTCTCTTTTTCAGGCTACTCTAAAAAGGAATCCTGACGTTATTCCAGCTCAATTCCAAGTGCGGGGGAGACATCAACTATCCAGTGTGTCTCTTAGGTAATTTCAGAGCGTTCTGATGTACGGTTTTAATATTAAGGCCTTAAAACCAAGGCTATATTGACACTTTCTCAGGCTGTTAAGGGCATATTCTTCTCTTTTTCAGGCTACTCTAAAAAGGAATCCTGACGTTATTCCAGCTCCATTCCAAGTCTGGGGGAGACATCACCTATCCAGTGTTTCTCTCAGGTAATTTCAGAGCATTCTGATGTACGGTTTTAATATTAAGGCCTTCAAACCAAGTCTATAGTGACACTTTTTCATGCTGCTAAAGGCTATATGACTTTTTCATGTTGTTAAAGGCATATTCTTCTCTTTTTCAGGCTACTCTAAAAAGGAATCCTGACGTTATTCCAGCTCCATTCCAAGTCTGGGGGAGACATCACCTATCCAGTGTTTCTTTCAGGTAATTTCAGAGCATTCTGATGTACGGTTTTAATATTAAGGCCTTAAACCAAGGCTATATTGACACTTTTTCAGGCTGTTAAAGGCATATTCTTCTCTTTTTCAGGCTACTCTAAAAAGGAATCCTGACGTTATTCCAGCTCATTCCAAGTCTGGGGGAGACATCACCTATCCAGTGTTCTCTTCAGGTAATTTCAGAGCATTCTGATGTACGGTTTTTAATATTAAGGCCTTAAACCAAGGCTATATTGACACTTTTTCAGGCTGTTAAAGGCATATTCTTCTCTTTTTCAGGCTACTCTAAAAGGAATCCTGACGTTATTCCAGCTCCATTCCAAGTGTGGGGAGACATCACCTATCCAGTGTTTCTCTCAGGTAATTTCAGAGCATTCTGATGTACGGTTTTAATATTAAGGCCTTCAAACCAAGTCTATAGTGACACTTTTTCATGCTGCTAAAGGCTATATTGAGACTTTTTCATGTTGTTAAAGGCATATTCTTCTCTTTTTCAGGCTACTCTAAAAAGGAATCCTGACGTTATTCCAGCTCCATTCCAAGTCTGGGGGAGACATCACCTATCCAGTGTTTCTCTCAGGTAATTTCAGAGCATTCTGATGTACGGTTTTAATATTAAGGCCTTCAAACCAAGTCTATAGTGACACTTTTTCATGCTGCTAAAGGCTATATTGACACTTTTTCATGTTGTTAAAGGCATATTCTTCTCTTTTTCAGGCTACTCTAAAAAGGAATCCTGACGTTATTCCAGCTCCATTCCAAGTCTTGGGGAGACATCACCTATCCAGTGTTTCTCTCAGGTAATTTCAGAGCATTCTGATGTATGGTTTTAATATTAAGGCCTTCAAACCAAGTCTATAGTGACACTTTTTCATGCTGCTAAAGGCTATACTGAGACTTTTTCATGTTGTTAAAGGCATATTCTTCTCTTTTTCAGGCTACTCTAAAAAGGAATCCTGACGTTATTCCAGCTCCATTCCAAGTCTGGGGGAGACATCACCTATCCAGTGTTTCTTTCAGGTAATTTCAGAGCATTCTGATGTACGGTTTTAATTTTAAGGCCTTAAAACCAAGGCTTTATTGACACTTTTTCAGGCTGTTAAAGGCATATTCTTCTCTTTTTCAGGCTACTCTAAAAAGGAATCCTGACGTTATTCCAGCTCCATTCCAAGTGTGGGGGAGACATCACCTATCCAGTGTTTCTTCAGGTAATTTCAGAGCATTCTGATGTACGGTTTTAATATTAAGGCCTTAAAACCAAGGCTATATTGACACTTTCTCAGGCTGTTAAAGGCATATTCTTCTCTTTTTCAGGCTACTCTAAAAAGGAATCCTGACGTTATTCCAGCTCCATTCCAAGTGTGGGGGAGACATCACCTATCCAGTGTTTCTCTCAGGTAATTTCAGAGCATTCTGATGTACGGTTTTAATATTAAGGCCTTCAAACCAAGTCTATAGTGACACTTTTTCATGCTGCTAAAGGCTATATTGACACTTTTTCATGTTGTTAAAGGCATATTCTTCTCTTTTTCAGGCTACTCTAAAAAGGAATCCTGACGTTATTCCAGCTCCATTCCAAGTCTGGGGGAGACATCACCTATCCAGTGTTTCTTTCAGGTAATTTCAGAGCATTCTGATGTACGGTTTTAATATTAAGGCCTTAAAACCAAGGCTATATTGACACTTTTTCAGGCTGTTAAAGGCATATTCTTCTCTTTTTCAGGCTACTCTAAAAAGGAATCCTGACGTTATTCCAGCTCCATTCCAAGTGTGGGGGAGACATCACCTATCCAGTGTTTCTCTCAGGTAATTTCAGAGCATTCTGATGTATGGTTTTAATATTAAGGCCTTCAAACCAAGTCTATAGTGACACTTTTTCATGCTGCTAAAGGCTATATTGAGACTTTTTCATGTTGTTAAAGGCATATTCTTCTCTTTTTCTGGCTACTCTAAAAAGGAATCCTGACGTTATTCCAGCTCAATTCCAAATGTGGGGGAGACATCAACTATCCAGTGTGTCTCTCAGGTAATTACAGAGCATTCTGATGTACGGTTTTAATTTTAGGGCCTTAAAACCAAGGCTATATTGACACTTACTCAGGCTGTTAAAGGCATATTCTTCTCTTTTTCAGGCTACTCTAAAAATGAATCCTGACGTTATTCCAGCTCCATTCCAAGTGTGGGGGAGACATCACCTATCCAGTGTTTCTCTCAGGTAATTTCAGAGCATTCTGATGTACGGTTTTAATATAAGGCCTTCAAACCAAGTCTATAGTGACACTTTTTCAGGCTGCTAAGGCTATATTGACACTTTTTCATGTTGTTAAGGCATATTCTTCTCTTTTTCAGGCTACTCTAAAAAGGAATCCTGACGTTATTCCAGCTCCATTCCAAGTCTGGGGGAGACATCACCTATCCAGTGTTTCTCTCAGGTAATTTCAGAGCATTCTGATGTACGGTTTTAATATAAGGCCTTCAAACCAAGTCTATAGTGACACTTTTTCATGCTGCTAAGGCTATATGACACTTTTCATGTTGTTAAAGGCATATTCTTCTCTTTTTCAGGCTACTCTAAAAAGGAATCCTGACGTTATTCCAGCTCCATTCCAAGTCTGGGGGAGACATCACCTATCCAGTGTTTCTTTCAGGTAATTTCAGAGCATTCTGATGTACGGTTTTAATATTAAGGCCTTAAAGCCAAGGCTATATTGACACTTTTTCAGGCTGTTAAAGGCATATTCTTCTCTTTTTCAGGCTACTCTAAAAAGGAATCCTGACGTTATTCCAGCTCCATTCCAAGTGTGGGGGAGACATCACCTATCCAGTGTTTCTCTCAGGTAATTTCAGAGCATTCTGATGTACGGTTTAATATTAAGGCCTTCAAACCAAGTCTATATGACACTTTTTCATGCTGCTAAAGGCTATATTGAGACTTTTTCATGTTGTTAAAGCATATTCTTCTCTTTTTCAGGCTACTCTAAAAAGGAATCCTGACGTTATTCCAGCTCCATTCCAAGTCTGGGGGAGACATCACCTATCCAGTGTTTCTTTCAGGTAATTTCAGAGCATTCTGATGTACGGTTTTAATATTAAGGCCTTAAAGCCAAGGCTATATTGACACTTTTTCAGGCTGTTAAAGGCATATTCTTCTCTTTTTCAGGCTACTCTAAAAAGGAATCCTGACGTTATTCCAGCTCATTCCAAGTGTGGGGGAGACATCACCTATCCAGTGTTGTCTCTCAGGTAATTTCAGAGCATTCTGATGTACGGTTTTAATATTAAGGCCTTAAAACCAAGGCTATATTGACACTTTTTCAGGCTGTTAAAGGCATATTCTTCTCTTTTTCAGGCTACTCTAAAAAGGAATCCTGACGTTATTCCAGCTCCATTCCAAGTGGGGGGAGACATCACCTATCCAGTGTTTCTCTCAGGTAATTTCAGAGCATTCTGATGTACGGTTTTAATATTAAGGCCTTCAAACCAAGTCTATAGTGACACTTTTTCAGCTGCTAAAGGCTATATTGACACTTTTTCATGTTGTTAAAGGCATATTCTTCTCTTTTTCAGGCTACTCTAAAAAGGAATCCTGACGTTATTCCAGCTCCATTCCAAGTGTGGGGGAGACATCACCTATCCAGTGTTTCTCTCAGGTAATTTCAGAGCATTCTGATGTACGGTTTTAATTTAAGGCCTTAAAACCAGGCTATATTGACACTTACTCAGGCTGTTAAAGGCATATTCTTCTCTTTTTCAGGCTACTCTAAAAAGGAATCCTGACGTTATTCCAGCTTCATTCCAAGTCTGGGGGAGACATCACCTATCCAGTGTTTCTTTCAGGTAATTTCAGAGCATTCTGATGTACGGTTTTAATATTAAGGCCTTAAAGCCAAGGCTATATTGACACTTTTTCAGGCTGTTAAAGGCATATTCTTCTCTTTTTCAGGCTACTCTAAAAGGAATCCTGACGTTATTCCAGCTCCATTCCAAGTGTGGGAGACATCACCTATCCAGTGTTTCTCTCAGGTAATTTCAGAGCATTCTGATGTACGGTTTTAATATTAAGGCCTTCAACCAAGTCTATAGTGACACTTTTTCATGCTGCTAAGGCTATATTGACACTTTTTCATGTTGTTAAAGGCATATTCTTCTCTTTTTCAGGCTACTCTAAAAAGGAATCCTGACGTTATTCCAGCTCCATTCCAAGTCTGGGGGAGACATCACCTATCCAGTGTTTCTTTCAGGTAATTTCAGAGCATTCTGATGTACGGTTTTAATATTAAGGCCTTAAAGCCAAGGCTATATTGACACTTTTTCATGCTGTTAAAGGCATATTCTTCTCTTTTTCAGGCTACTCTAAAAAGGAATCCTGACGTTATTCCAGCTCCATTCCAAGTCTGGGGGAGACATCACCTATCCAGTGTTTCTTCAGGTAATTTCAGAGCATTCTGATGTACGGTTTTAATATTAAGGCCTTAAACCAAGTCTAGTGACACTTTTCAGGCTGCAAAGCTTATTGACACTTTTTCATGTTGTTAAAGGCATATTCTTCTCTTTTTCAGGCTACTCTAAAAAGGAATCCTGACGTTATTCCAGCTCCATTCCAAGTGGGGGAGACATCACCTATCCAGTGTTTCTCTCAGGTAATTCAGAGCATTCTGATGTACGGTTTTAATATTAAGGCCTTCAACCAAGTCTATAGTGACACTTTTTCAGGCTGCTAAAGGGCTATATTGACACTTTTTCATGTTGTTAAGGCATATTCTTCTCTTTTTCAGGCTACTCTAAAAAGGAATCCTGACGTTATTCCAGCTCCATTCCAAGTCTGGGGGAGACATCACCTATCCAGTGTTTCTTTCAGGTAATTTCAGAGCATTCTGATGTACGGTTTTAATATTAAGGCCTTAAAGCCAAGGCTATATTGACACTTTTTCAGGCTGTTAAAGGCATATTCTTCTCTTTTTCAGGCTACTCTAAAAAGGAATCCTGACGTTATTCCAGCTCAATTCCAAGTGGGGGAGACATCAACTATCCAGTGTGTCTCTTAGGTAATTTCAGAGCATTCTGATGTACGGTTTTAATATTAAGGCCTTAAAACCAAGGCTATATTGACACTTTCTCAGGCTGTTAAGGGCATATTCTTCTCTTTTTCAGGCTACTCTAAAAAGGAATCCTGACGTTATTCCAGCTCCATTCCAAGTGTGGGGGAGACATCACCTATCCAGTGTTTCTCTCAGGTAATTTCAGAGCATTCTGATGTATGGTTTTAATATTAAGGCCTTCAAACCAAGTCTATAGTGACACTTTTTCATGCTGCTAAAGGCTATACTGAGACTTTTTCATGTTGTTAAAGGCATATTCTTCTCTTTTTCAGGCTACTCTAAAAAGGAATCCTGACGTTATTCCAGCTCCATTCCAAGGGGGGGGACATCACTATCCAGTGTTTCTCAGGTAATTTCAGAGCATTCTGATGTACGGTTTTAATATTAAGGCCTTAAACCAAGGCTATATTGACACTTTACTCAGGCTGTTAAAGGCATATTCTTCTCTTTTTCAGGCTACTCTAAAAAGAATCCTGACGTTATTCCAGCTTCATTCCAAGTCTGGGGAGACATCACCTATCCAGTGTTTCTTTCAGTCAGGTATTTCAGAGCATTCTGATGTACGGTTTTAATATTAAGGCCTTAAGCCAAGGCTATATTGACACTTTTTCAGGCTGTTAAAGGCATATTCTTCTCTTTTTCAGGCTACTCTAAAAGGAATCCTGACGTTATTCCAGCTCCATTCCAAGTCTGGGGGAGACATCACCTATCCAGTGTTTCTCTCAGGTAATTTCAGAGCATTCTGATGTACGTTTTAATATTAAGGCCTTCAAACCAATCTATATTGACACTTTTTCAGGCTGTTAAAGGCATATTCTTCTCTTTTTCAGGCTACTCTAAAAAGGAATCCTGACGTTATTCCAGCTCCATTCCAAGTCTGGGGAGACATCACCTATCCAGTGTTTCTCTCAGGTAATTTCAGAGCATTCTGATGTACGGTTTTAATATTAAGGCCTTCAACCAAGTCTAAGTGACACTTTTTCAGCTGCTAAGGCTATATTGACACTTTTTCATGTTGTTAAAGGCATATTCTTCTCTTTTTCAGGCTACTCTAAAAAGGAATCCTGACGTTATTCCAGCTCCATTCCAAGTCGGGGGAGACATCACCTATCCAGTGTTTCTTTCAGGTAATTTCAGAGCATTCTGATGTACGTTTTAATATTAAGGCCTTAAAGCCAAGGCTATATTGACACTTTTTCAGGCTGTTAAAGGCATATTCTTCTCTTTTTCAGGCTACTCTAAAAAGGAATCCTGACGTTATTCCAGCTCATTCCAAGTCTGGGGAGACATCACCTATCCAGTGTTTCTCTCAGGTAATTTCAGAGCATTCTGATGTACGGTTTTAATATTAAGGCCTTCAAACCAAGTCTATATTGACACTTTTCAGGCTGCTAAAGGCTATTTGACACTTTTTCATGTTGTTAAAGGCATATTCTTCTCTTTTTCAGGCTACTCTAAAAAGGAATCCTGACGTTATTCCAGCTCCATTCCAAGTCTGGGGGAGACATCACCTATCCAGTGTTTCTTTCAGGTAATTTCAGAGCATTCTGATGTACGGTTTTAATATTAAGGCCTTAAAGCCAGGCTATATTGACACTTTTTCAGGCTGTTAAAGGCATATTCTTCTCTTTTTCAGGCTACTCTAAAAGGAATCCTGACGTTATCCAGCTCATTCCAAGTCGGGGGAGACATCACCTATCCAGTGTTTCTCTCAGGTAATTTCAGAGCATTCTGATGTACGGTTTTAATATTAAGGCCTTAAAACCAGGCTATATTGACACTTTTTCAGGCTGTTAAAGGCATATTCTTCTTTTTCTTTTTCAGGCTACTCTAAAAAGGAATCCTGACGTTATCCAGCTCAGCTCCATTCCAAGTCTGGGGAGACATCACCTATCCAGTGTTTCTCTCAGGTAATTTCAGAGCATTCTGATGTACGGTTTTAATATTAAGGCCTTCAAACCAAGTCTATAGTGACACTTTTTCAGGCTGCTAAGGCTATATTGACACTTTTCATGTTGTTAAAGGCATATTCTTCTCTTTTTCAGGCTACTCTAAAAGGAATCCTGACGTTATTCCAGCTCATTCCAAGTCTGGGGGAGACATCACCTATCCAGTGTTTCTCTCAGGTAATTTCAGAGCATTCTGATGTACGGTTTTAATATTAAGGCCTTAAAACCAGGCTATATTGACACTTTTCAGGCTGTTAAAGGCATATTCTTCTCTTTTTCAGGCTACTCTAAAAGGAATCCTGACGTTATTCCAGCTCCATTCCAAGTCTGGGGAGACATCACCTATCCAGTGTTTCTTTCAGGTAATTTCAGAGCATTCTGATGTACGGTTTTAATATTAAGGCCTTAAAGCCAAGGCTATATTGACACTTTTTCAGGCTGTTAAAGGCATATTCTTCTCTTTTTCAGGCTACTCTAAAAAGGAATCCTGACGTTATTCCAGCTCCATTCCAAGTCTGGGGAGACATCACCTATCCAGTGTTTCCTCAGGTAATTTCAGAGCATTCTGATGTACGGTTTTAATATTAAGGCCTTAAACCAAGTCTATATGACACTTTTTCAGCTGCTAAAGGCTATTGACACTTTTCATGTTGTTAAAGGCATATTCTTCTCTTTTTCAGGCTACTCTAAAAGGAATCCTGACGTTATTCCAGCTCCATTCCAAGTCTGGGGAGACATCACCTATCCAGTGTTTCTTTCAGGTAATTTCAGAGCATTCTGATGTACGGTTTTAATATTAAGGCCTTAAAGCCAAGGCTATATTGACACTTTTTCAGGCTGTTAAAGGCATATTCTTCTCTTTTTCAGGCTACTCTAAAAGGAATCCTGACGTTATTTCAGCTCCATTCCAAGTCTGGGGGAGACATCACCTATCCAGTGTTTCTCTCAGGTAATTTCAGAGCATTCTGATGTACGGTTTTAATATAAGGCCTTCAAACCAAGTCTATAGTGACACTTTTTCAGGCTGCTAAAGGCTATATTGACACTTTTTCATGTGTTAAAGGCATATTCTTCTCTTTTTCAGGCTACTCTAAAAAGGAATCCTGACGTTATTCCAGCTCCATTCCAAGTGTGGGGGAGACATCACCTATCCAGTGTTTCTCTCAGGTAATTTCAGAGCATTCTGATGTGTTTTAATATTAAGGCCTTCAACCAAGTCTATATGACACTTTTTCAGCTGCTAAAGGCTATATTGACACTTTTTCATGTTGTTAAAGGCATATTCTTCTCTTTTTCAGGCTACTCTAAAAAGGAATCCTGACGTTATTCCAGCTCCATTCCAAGTCTGGGGAGACATCACCTATCCAGTGTTTCTTTCAGGTAATTTCAGAGCATTCTGATGTACGGTTTTAATATTAAGGCCTTAAAGCCAAGGCTATATTGACACTTTTTCAGGCTGTTAAAGGCATATTCTTCTCTTTTTCAGGCTACTCTAAAAAGGAATCCTGACGTTATTCCAGCTCATTCCAAGTCGGGGGAGACATCACCTATCCATGTGTCTCTTAGGTAATTTCAGAGCATTCTGATGTACGGTTTTAATATTAAGGCCTTAAAACCAAGGCTATATTGACACTTTTTCAGGCTGTTTAAGGCATATTCTTCTCTTTTTCAGGCTACTCTAAAAAGGAATCCTGACGTTATTCCAGCTCCATTCCAAGTGTGGGGGAGACATCACCTATCCAGTGTTTCTCTCAGGTAATTTCAGAGCATTCTGATGTACGGTTTTAATATTAAGGCCTTCAAACCAAGTCTATAGTGACACTTTTCAGGCTGCTAAAGGCTATATTGACACTTTTTCATGTTGTTAAGGCATATTCTTCTCTTTTTCAGGCTACTCTAAAAAGAATCCTGACGTTATTCCAGCTCCATTCCAAGTCTGGGGAGACATCACCTATCCAGTGTTTCTCTCAGGTAATTTCAGAGCATTCTGATGTACGGTTTTAATTTAAGGCCTTAAAACCAAGGCTATATTGACACTTTTTCAGGCTGTTAAGGCATATTCTTCTCTTTTTCAGGCTACTCTAAAAAGGAATCCTGACGTTATTCCAGCTTCATTCCAAGTCTGGGGGAGACATCACCTATCCAGTGTTTCTTTCAGGTAATTTCAGAGCATTCTGATGTACGGTTTAATATTAAGGCCTTAAAGCCAAGGCTATATTGACACTTTTCAGGCTGTTAAAGGCATATTCTTCTCTTTTTCAGGCTACTCTAAAAGGAATCCTGACGTTATTCCAGCTCCATTCCAAGTCTGGGGAGACATCACCTATCCAGTGTTTCCTCAGGTAATTTCAGAGCATTCTGATGTACGGTTTAATATTAAGGCCTTAAAGCCAGTCTATAGTGACACTTTTTCAGGCTGCTAAAGCTATATTGACACTTTTTCATGTTGTTAAAGGCATATTCTTCTCTTTTTCAGGCTACTCTAAAAGGAATCCTGACGTTATTCCAGCTCCATTCCAAGTCTGGGGAGACATCACCTATCCAGTGTTCTTTCAGGTATTTCAGAGCATTCTGATGTACGGTTTTAATATTAAGGCCTTAAAGCCAAGGCTATATTGACACTTTTTCAGGCTGTTAAAGGCATATTCTTCTCTTTTTCAGGCTACTCTAAAAAGGATCCTGACGTTATTCCAGCTCCATTCCAAGTGTGGGGAGACATCACCTATCCAGTGTTTCTCTCAGGTAATTTCAGAGCATTCTGATGTACGGTTTTAATATTAAGGCCTTCAACCAAGTCTATATTGACACTTTTTCAGCTGCTAAAGGCTATATTGACACTTTTTCATGTTTTAAAGGCATATTCTTCTCTTTTTCAGGCTACTCTAAAAGGAATCCTGACGTTATTCCAGCTCCATTCCAATCTGGGGGAGACATCACCTATCCAGTGTTTCTCTCAGGTAATTTCAGAGCATTCTGATGTACGGTTTTAATATAAGGCCTTCAACCAAGTCTATAGTGACACTTTTTCATGCTGCTAAAGGCTATATTGACACTTTTTCATGTTGTTAAAGGCATATTCTTCTCTTTTTCAGGCTACTCTAAAAAGGAATCCTGACGTTATTCCAGCTCCATTCCAAGTCTGGGGAGACATCACCTATCCAGTGTTTCTTTCAGGTATTTCAGAGCATTCTGATGTACGGTTTTAATATTAAGGCCTTAAAGCCAAGGCTATTGACACTTTTTCAGGCTGTTAAAGGCATATTCTTCTCTTTTTCAGGCTACTCTAAAAGGGAATCCTGACGTTATTCCAGCTCCATTCCAAGTGTGGGGGAGACATCACCTATCCAGTGTTTTCTCTCAGGTAATTTCAGAGCATTCTGATGTACGGTTTAAATATTAAGGCCTTCAAACCAAGTCTATAGTGACACTTTTTCAGGCTGCTAAAGGTATATTGACACTTTTTCATGTTGTTAAAGGCATATTCTTCTCTTTTTCAGGCTACTCTAAAAAGGAATCCTGACGTTATTCCAGCTCCATTCCAAGTCTGGGGGAGACATCACCTATCCAGTGTTTCTTTCAGGTAATTTCAGAGCATTCTGATGTACGGTTTTAATATTAAGGCCTTAAACCAAGCTATATTGACACTTTTTCAGGCTGTTAAAGGCATATTTCTTCTCTTTTTCAGGCTACTCTAAAAAGGAATCCTGACGTTATTCAGCTGCTCATTCCAAGTCGGGGAGACATCACCTATCCAGTGTTTCTCTTCAGGTAATTTCAGAGCATTCTGATGTACGGTTTTAATATTAAGGCCTTAAAACAAGGCTATATTGACACTTTTTCAGGCTGTTTAAGGCATATTCTTCTCTTTTTCAGGCTACTCTAAAAAGGAATCCTGACGTTATTCCAGCTTCATTCCAAGTCTGGGGGACATCACCTATCCAGTGTTTCTCTCAGGTAATTTCAGAGCATTCTGATGTACGGTTTTAATATTAAGGCCTTCAACCAAGTCTATAGTGACACTTTTTCAGGCTGCTAAAGGCTATATTGACACTTTTTCATGTTGTTAAAGGCATATTCTTCTCTTTTTCAGGCTACTCTAAAAGGAATCCTGACGTTATTCCAGCTCCATTCCAAGTGGGGGAGACATCACCTATCCAGTGTTTCTCTCAGGTAATTTCAGAGCATTCTGATGTACGGTTTTAATATTAAGGCCTTAAAGCCAAGGCTATATTGACACTTTTTCAGGCTGTTAAAGGCATATTCTTCTCTTTTTCAGGCTACTCTAAAAAGGAATCCTGACGTTATTCCAGCTTCATTCCAAGTCTGGGGGAGACATCACCTATCCAGTGTTTCTTTCAGGTAATTTCAGAGCATTCTGATGTACGGTTTTAATATTAAGGCCTTAAAACCAAGGCTATATTGACACTTTTTCAGGCTGTTAAAGGCATATTCTTCTCTTTTTCAGGCTACTCTAAAAGGAATCCTGACGTTATTCCAGCTCCATTCCAAGTCTGGGGGAGACATCACCTATCCAGTGTTTCTCTCAGGTAATTTCAGAGCATTCTGATGTACGGTTTTAATATTAAGGCCTTAAACCAAGGCTATATTGACACTTTTTCAGGCTGCTAAAGGCTATATTGACACTTTTTCATGTTGTTAAAGCATATTCTTCTCTTTTTCAGGCTACTCTAAAAAGGAATCCTGACGTTATTCCAGCTCCATTCCAAGTCTGGGGAGACATCACCTATCCAGTGTTTCTTTCAGGTAATTTCAGAGCATTCTGATGTACGGTTTTAATATTAAGGCCTTAAAGCCAAGGCTATATTGACACTTTTTCAGGCTGTTAAAGGCATATTCTTCTCTTTTTTCAGGCTACTCTAAAAAGGAATCCTGACGTTATTCCAGCTCCATTCCAAGTCTGGGGAGACATCACCTATCCAGTGTTCTCTCAGGTAATTTCAGAGCATTCTGATGTACGGTTTTAATATTAAGGCCTTAAACCAGGCTATATTGACACTTTTTCAGGCTGTTAAAGGCATATTCTTCTCTTTTTCAGGCTACTCTAAAAAGGAATCCTGACGTTATTCCAGCTTCATTCCAAGTGTGGGGAGACATCACCTATCCAGTGTTTCTCTCAGGTAATTTCAGAGCATTCTGATGTACGGTTTTAATATTAAGGCCTTCAACCAAGTCTATAGTGACACTTTTTCAGGCTGCTAAAGGCTATATTGACACTTTTCATGTTGTTAAAGGCATATTCTTCTCTTTTTCAGGCTACTCTAAAAAGGAATCCTGACGTTATTCCAGCTCCATTCCAAGTCTGGGGAGACATCACCTATCCAGTGTTCTTTCAGGTAATTTCAGAGCATTCTGATGTACGGTTTTAATATTAAGGCCTTAAAGCCGGCTATATTGACACTTTTTCAGGCTGTTAAAGGCATATTCTTCTCTTTTTTTCAGGCTACTCTAAAAAGGAATCCTGACGTTATTCCAGCTCCATCCCAGTCTGGGGAGACATCACCTATCCAGTGTTTCTCTTTAGTAATTTCAGAGCATTCTGATGTACGGTTTTAATATTAAGGCCTTAAAACCAAGGCTATATTGACACTTTTTCATGCTGTTAAAGGCATATTCTTCTCTTTTTCAGGCTACTCTAAAAAGGAATCCTGACGTTATTCCAGCTCCATTCCAAGTCTGGGGAGACATCACCTATCCAGTGTTTCTCTCAGGTAATTTCAGAGCATTCTGATGTACGGTTTTAATATTAAGGCCTTAAACCAAGGCATATTGACACTTTTTCAGGCCTAAAGCTATATTGACACTTTTTCTGTTGTTAAAGGCATATTCTTCTCTTTTTTCAGGCTACTCTAAAAAGGAATCCTGACGTTATTCCAGCTCCATTCCAAGTCTGGGGGAGACATCACCTATCCAGTGTTTTCTCAGGTAATTTCAGAGCATTCTGATGTACGGTTTTAATATTAAGGCCTTAAAACCAAGGCTATATTGACACTTTTTCAGGCTGTTAAAGGCATATTCTTCTCTTTTTTCAGGCTACTCTAAAAAGGAATCCTGACGTTATTCCAGCTTCATTCCAAGTCTGGGGGAGACATCACCTATCCAGTGTTTCTTTCAGGTAATTTCAGAGCATTCTGATGTACGGTTTTAATATTAAGGCCTTAAAGCCAAGGCTATATTGACACTTTTTCAGGCTGTTAAAGGCATATTCTTCTCTTTTTCAGGCTACTCTAAAAAGGAATCCTGACGTTATTCCAGCTTCATTCCAAGTCTGGGGAGACATCACCTATCCAGTGTTTCTTTCAGGTAATTTCACAGAGCATTCTGATGTACGGTTTTAATATTAAGGCCTTAAAGCCAAGGCTATATTGACACTTTTTCAGGCTGTTAAAGGCATATTCTTCTCTTTTTCAGGCTACTCTAAAAAGGAATCCTGACGTTATTCCAGCTTCATTCCAAGTCTGGGGAGACATCACCTATCCAGTGTTTCTTTCAGGTAATTTCAGAGCATTCTGATGTACGGTTTTAATATTAGGCCTTAAAGCCAAGGCTATATTGACACTTTTTCAGGCTGTTAAAGGCATATTCTTCTCTTTTTCAGGCTACTCTAAAAGGAATCCTGACGTTATTCCAGCTCCATTCCAAGTTGGGGGAGACATCACCTATCCAGTGTTTCTCTCAGGTAATTTCAGAGCATTCTGATGTACGGTTTTAATATTAAGGCCTTCAAACCAAGTCTATAGTGACACTTTTTCAGGCTGCTAAAGGCTATATTGACACTTTTTCATGTTGTTAAAGGCATATTCTTCTCTTTTTCAGGCTACTCTAAAAGGAATCCTGACGTTATTCCAGCTCCATTCCAAGTCTGGGGGAGACATCACCTATCCAGTGTTTCTCTCAGGTAATTTCAGAGCATTCTGATGTACGGTTTTAATATTAAGGCCTTAAACCAAGTCTATATTGACACTTTTTCAGGCTGCTAAAGGCTATATTGACACTTTTTCATGTTGTTAAAGCATATTCTTCTCTTTTTCAGGCTACTCTAAAAAGGAATCCTGACGTTATTCCAGCTCCATTCCAAGTCTGGGGAGACATCACCTATCCAGTGTTTCTTTCAGGTAATTTCAGAGCATTCTGATGTACGGTTTTAATATTAAGGCCTTAAGCCAAGGCTATATTGACACTTTTTCAGGCTGTTAAGGCATATTCTTCTCTTTTTCAGGCTACTCTAAAAGGAATCCTGACGTTATTCCAGCTTCATTCCAAGTGGGGGGAGACATCACCTATCCAGTGTTTCTCTCAGGTAATTTCAGAGCATTCTGATGTACGTTTTAATATTAAGGCCTTAAAACCAAGGCTATATTGACACTTTCTCAGGCTGTTAAAGGCATATTCTTCTCTCTTTTTCAGGCTACTCTAAAAGGAATCCTGACGTTATTCCAGCTCCATTCCAAGTCTGGGGAGACATCACCTATCCAGTGTTTCTCTCAGGTAATTCAGAGCATTCTGATGTACGGTTTTAATATTAAGGCCTTCAAACCAAGTCTATATGACACTTTTCAGGCTGCTAAAGGCTATATTGACACTTTTTCATGTTGTTAAAGGCATATTCTTCTCTTTTTCAGGCTACTCTAAAAAGGAATCCTGACGTTATTCCAGCTCCATTCCAAGTCTGGGGAGACATCACCTATCCAGTGTTTCTCTCAGGTAATTTCAGAGCATTCTGATGTACGGTTAATATTAAGGCCTTAAAGCCAAGGCTATATTGACACTTTTTCAGGCTGTTAAAGGCATATTCTTCTCTTTTCAGGCTACTCTAAAAAGAATCCTGACGTTATTCCAGCTCATTCCAAGTCTGGGGAGACATCACCTATCCAGTGTTTCTTTCAGGTAATTTCAGAGCATTCTGATGTACGGTTTTAATATTAAGGCCTTAAAGCCAAGGCTATATTGACACTTTTTCAGGCTGTTAAAGGCATATTCTTCTCTTTTTCAGGCTACTCTAAAAGGAATCCTGACGTTATTCCAGCTCCATTCCAAGTCTGGGGAGACATCACCTATCCATGTGTTCTCTCAGGTAATTTCAGAGCATTCTGATGTACGGTTTTAATATTAAGGCCTTAAAACCAAGGCTATATTGACACTTTTTCAGGCTGTTAAAGGCATATTCTTCTCTTTTTCAGGCTACTCTAAAAAGGAATCCTGACGTTATTCCAGCTCCATTCCAAGTCTGGGGGAGACATCACCTATCCAGTGTTTCTTCAGGTAATTTCAGAGCATTCTGATGTACGGTTTTAATATTAAGGCCTTAAAGCCAAGGCTATATTGACACTTTTTCAGGCTGTTAAAGGCATATTCTTCTCTTTTTCAGGCTACTCTAAAAAGGAATCCTGACGTTATTCCAGCTCCATTCCAAGTCTGGGGAGACATCACCTATCCAGTGTTTCTCAGGTAATTTCAGAGCATTCTGATGTACGTTTTAATATTAAGGCCTTAAAGCAAGGCTATATTGACACTTTTTCAGGCTGTTAAAGGCATATTCTTCTCTTTTCAGGCTACTCTAAAAGGAATCCTGACGTTATTCCAGCTCCATTCCAAGTCTGGGGGAGACATCACCTATCCAGTGTTTCTCTCAGGTAATTTCAGAGCATTCTGATGTACGGTTTAATATTAGGCCTTAAACCAAGGCTATATTGACACTTTTTCAGGCTGCTAAAGGCTATATTGACACTTTTTCATGTTGTTAAGGCATATTCTCTCTTTTTCAGGCTACTCTAAAAGGAATCCTGACGTTATTCCAGCTCCATTCCAAGTCTGGGGGAGACATCACCTATCCAGTGTTTCTTCAGGTAATTTCAGAGCATTCTGATGTACGGTTTTAATATTAAGGCCTTAAAGCCAAGGCTATATTGACACTTTTTCAGGCTGTTAAAGGCATATTCTTCTCTTTTTCAGGCTACTCTAAAAAGGATCCTGACGTTATTCCAGCTTCATTCCAAGTCGGGGGAGACATCACCTATCCAGTGTTTCTTTCAGGTAATTTCAGAGCATTCTGATGTACGGTTTTAATATTAAGGCCTTAAAGCCAAGGCTATATTGACACTTTTTCAGGCTGTTAAAGGCATATTCTTCTCTTTTTCAGGCTACTCTAAAAAGGAATCCTGACGTTATTCCAGCTTCATTCCAAGTCTGGGGGAGACATCACCTATCCAGTGTTTCTCTCAGGTAATTTCAGAGCATTCTGATGTACGGTTTTTAATATTAAGGCCTAAAGCCAAGGCTATATTGACACTTTTCAGGCTGTTAAAGGCATATTCTTCTCTTTTTTCAGGCTACTCTAAAAAGGAATCCTGACGTTATTCCAGCTCCATTCCAAGTCTGGGGAGACATCACCTATCCAGTGTTTTCTTCAGGTAATTTCAGAGCATTCTGATGTACGGTTTTAATATTAAGGCCTTAAAACCAAGGCTATATTGACACTTTTCAGGCTGTTAAAGGCATATTCTTCTCTTTTTCAGGCTACTCTAAAAAGGAATCCTGACGTTATTCCAGCTCCATTCCAAGTCTGGGGGAGACATCACCTATCCAGTGTTTCTCTCAGGTAATTTCAGAGCATTCTGATGTACGGTTTTAATATTAAGGCCTTAACCAAGGCTATATTGACACTTTTTCAGGCTGCTAAAGGCTATATTGCACTTTTTCATGTTGTTAAGGCATATTCTTCTCTTTTTCAGGCTACTCTAAAAGGAATCCTGACGTTATTCCAGCTCCATTCCAAGTCTGGGGAGACATCACCTATCCAGTGTTTCTTCAGGTAATTTCAGAGCATTCTGATGTACGGTTTTAATATTAAGGCTTAAACCAAGGCTATATTGACACTTTTCAGGCTGTTAAAGGCATATTCTTCTCTTTTTCAGGCTACTCTAAAAGGAATCCTGACGTTATTCCAGCTCCATTCCAAGTCTGGGGAGACATCACCTATCCAGTGTTTCTTTCAGGTAATTTCAGAGCATTCTGATGTACGTTTTAATATTAAGGCCTTAAAGCCAAGGCTATATTGACACTTTTTCAGGCTGTTAAAGGCATATTCTTCTCTTTTTCAGGCTACTCTAAAAAGGAATCCTGACGTTATTCCAGCTTCATTCCAAGTCTGGGGAGACATCACCTATCCAGTGTTTCTTCAGGTAATTTCAGAGCATTCTGATGTACGGTTTTAATATTAAGGCCTTAAAACCAAGTCTATAGTGACACTTTTTCAGGCTGCTAAAGGCTATTTTACACTTTTCAGTTGTTAAAGGCATATTCTTCTCTTTTTCAGGCTACTCTAAAAAGGAATCCTGACGTTATTCCAGCTCCATTCCAAGTCTGTGGGGAGACATCACTATCCAGTGTTTCTTCAGGTAATTTCAGAGCATTCTGATGTACGGTTTTAATATTAGGCCTTAAGCCAGGCTATATTGACACTTTTTCAGGCTGTTAAGGCATATTCTTCTCTTTTTCAGGCTACTCTAAAAAGGAATCCTGACGTTATTCCAGCTTCATTCCAAGTCTGGGGAGACATCACCTATCCAGTGTTTCTCTCAGGTAATTTCAGAGCATTCTGATGTACCGTTTTAATATTAAGGCCTTAAACCAGTCTATAGTGACACTTTTTAGGCTGCTAAAGGCTATATGACACTTTTTCAGGCTGTTAAAGGCATATTCTTCTCTTTTTCAGGCTACTCTAAAAGGAATCCTGACGTTATTCCAGCTCATTCCAAGTCTGGGGAGACATCACCTATCCAGTGTGTCTCTCAGGTAATTTCAGAGCATTCTGATGTACGGTTTTTAATATTAAGGCCTTAAACCAAGGCTATATTGACACTTTTTCAGGCTGTTAAAGGCATATTCTTCTCTTTTTCAGGCTACTCTAAAAAGGAATCCTGACGTTATTCCAGCTCCATTCCAAGTCTGGGAGACATCACCTATCCAGTGTTTCTCTCAGGTAATTTCAGAGCATTCTGATGTACGGTTTTAATATTAAGGCCTTAAACAGTCTAATAGTGACCTTTTTCAGCTGCTAAGGCTATATTGACACTTTTTCAGGCTGTTAAAGGCATATTCTTCTCTTTTTCAGGCTACTCTAAAAAGGAATCCTGACGTTATTCCAGCTTCATTCCAAGTCTGGGGGGAGACATCACTATCCAGTGTTTTCTCTCAGTAATTTCAGAGCATTCTGATGTACGGTTTTTAATATTAAGGCCTTAAAGCCAAGCTATATGACACTTTTTCAGGCTGCTAAAGGCTATATTGACACTTTTTCTGTTGTTAAAGGCATATCTTCTCTTTTTCTTTTTCAGGCTACTCTAAAAAGGAATCCTGACGTTATTCCAGCTCCATTCCAAGTCTGGGGAGACATCACCTATCCAGTGTTTCTTTCAGGTAATTTCAGAGCATTCTGATGTACGGTTTTAATATTAAGGCCTTAAAGCCAGGCTATATTGACACTTTTTCAGGCTGTTAAAGGCATATTCTTCTCTTTTTCAGGCTACTCTAAAAAGGAATCCTGACGTTATTCCAGCTCCATTCCAAGTCTGGGGGAGACATCACCTATCCAGTGTTTCTTTCAGGTAATTTCAGAGCATTCTGATGTACGGTTTTAATATAAGGCCTTAAAACCAGGCTATATGACACTTTCTCAGGCTGTTAAAGGCATATTCTTCTCTTTTTTCAGGCTACTCTAAAAAGGAATCCTGACGTTATTCCAGCTTCATTCCAAGTCTGGGGAGACATCACCTATCCAGTGTTTCTCTCAGGTAATTTCAGAGCATTCTGATGTACGGTTTAATATTAAGGCCTTAAAACAAAGGCTATATTGACACTTTTCTCAGGCTGTTAAGGCATATTCTTCTTTTTTTTTCAGGCTACTCTAAAAGGAATCCTGACGTTATTCCAGCTTCATTCCAAGTCTGGGGGAGACATCACCTATCCAGTGTTTCTCTCAGGTAATTTCAGAGCATTCTGATGTACGGTTTTAATATTAAGGCCTTAAACCAACTATA